>NC_057801.1:634204376-634504376 GCF_018294505.1 Triticum aestivum
CGATCGGGTGTCTGAAGCGACGCCTCGAAAGGTGAACAAATAAATATAAGGAAATGATGCCACAGTCGGGCGTCTTAGCGACACCACATAAAGGGCTTAAAAAGAAATACCACAGACGGATGTCGGGGCGACATCACAGAAAGGGCTTTAAAAGAAATGCCACAGTCGGACGTCGGGGTGACATCACAGAACGGGCTTGAAAAGAAATGCCACAGTCGGACGTCGGGGCGACATCACACAACGGGCTTGAAAAGAAATGCCATAGTCGGACGTCGGGGCGACATCACAGAACGGGCTTGAAAAGAAATGCCACAGTCGGACGTCGGGGCGACATCACAGAAAGGGCTTTATTCACAAGTAAAATATACTCATAATAAACATTTAATCCATGAGAATAAATGGGTTAGTCCATCCACAGGAATAATCATTTAACCGGAATTAGCACTCAAGCGAATCACCGGAGTCTCTGCCATCAAAACTGTCATTTGATTAGGATAAGATAATATCGATCTGGGACAGGGAATAGATGATTTGGAGGAATATAAGACTCTGCAGAGTTTGTACAAATTTTTCCCCACAGCCAACGGATTTCCGTAGTCACGAAGGACTAGTTCCGTTTACGGTATTTCGGAAGAAAACACAGCTAACCAGTACACACCCATCCTACCTCTCGATGCTAGGGATCACCCTAGACATCGTCCAAGAAAAAGTTTTGAGACGGGGAGATCACAATCTCGAATAGCATGGGATCAAATTTATATACGCGCGCTCTAAGGGGTGCCCCCCTCTCGGTCCCAACCGGAAACACCCATGCCCCCTGACCGGATGACTGGCTTTAATCCAGGGCCATGGAACCATCATCACGGCCTCTCCTTTTTGGTGTGTACCGTGAAAGCGGTTTGCAACTTACTAAACCATATTCCTTGCGGAAAACATGTGGTAGTACAAGGAAGGAAATGAGAGGAGCTGGACCGATACGGTTTGACACTAAAGTCATATAATCTGGCGTAAGACTGGCATGCTACGACACTGCCATCTCACCCATCCTCATGCCAACACATGGCCATTCATACTCACATCCATCCACTTATGGATCATCGAACTCACTTACCTCATTATCACATAAAATAACGTTCATCGATATGCTTCTCAACATGCCATGAAACTAACTAAATGCAAAACATGCCAAGACACTCATCATATCAAAAGTTCAAACATGCTTGCCTGGTTCAGAGTAGTCGGAACCTAGCTCGGTGAAGTTCGCGACTCCGTCACCTCCTTCGGTATCTACGGTATAAAGAAAATATATGCGCTATCGTAAATACCAAGGAGTGCACAGCAAGTATACCAAATATTTATCAAATAAATATGATAAAAACTAGACAAAATTTTAAAGAGAACAGAAAAAGAATCAATCAAAAATACTTTTCTGTTTAAAAGTTATAAGGGTTTTTGTCCAGGGACTCATCTGTAATGAAACAGAAGAATTCCAGGGGCTAGCTTATAAAAATAGAAGACGTTTCGGCAGAACTACGCCAGCCCAAAGAGAAAACGCATTTTGCCCGAAGGCGCTTCCAGAAAACGATTCAACCAGAGAGGGCAGAGAGGCTGACGGTGGGGTCCACTCGTCAGGTTTGAACTTCAAAAAGGGGGGGGGGGCGAAGCTCGTCGGTGCCCGAGAGCCGCGGTGGTCGCCGGCGCCGATCCATGGCGAGGCAAGGGGATCGGAGGGTACCTCTGTGCTCAGGGCGCCATTCCACGTCGGTTGGTGGTGGTTGTGGTCGCCGGCGAGTACCACGTCGACGGCGAGCTTTGCTCCGGCGGACGGCGGCTCGGGTGGTCGAGGGGCTCGTCGGAGAGGGCTGCAGAGGTCAAATTGAAGAGGGGGTTAGGCTCCTGGTAGCTAGAGAGGGTAACGGACGGGGTTTGGGCGCCGGAGATGGCCTCACCGGAGCGAATCGTCGTGGAGGCCGAGGCGGATCGGGGCGGCCGGAGTTGAGGGAGGAGACCTCCTCGAGGTCCTCCGAGTGGCCTGGCGTGGTGTTGGTGAGGAGTGGGGATGAGGCGTGCACGAGGGTGAGCTCGGGGGCCCTTTTTATAGGCGGCCCGAGGCGGTTGCCGTGAACGGGGATCTCCAGCGAGTGATTACGGCGGTGCCGGGGATGTGCAGGGGGATTAGGGGCTTGGGCATTGCCGTTGAGGTCCACCGGTCCCATTTAGGCGCTAAACGGTCCGGGGTTTGGTGCTATGGGTGAGCTCGACGGAACGAGGTGGCGCGGCCCGTCGGCGGCAGGGAGCATGTTCCGTGCTTGCCGGGCCACGGCGATGGTGCCACGGGCGTGCGCTGGCACGACAGGGACACGCGGAGAGCCAAGGGGCTTTGGGCAGTGCTGAACGGCGTTCTGCCGTGGTGTGCCTTCTGTCGGCCGCCACGGGAGGTCCCGACGCCGTAGAAGACGCCGGCGAGGGCGGGCCAGCGTGCCACCGACGCCAGGAAGGCTCCACGCACGCGTGTGAAGCTCCGGACAAGAGGGAGAGGTTGCGAGGAACGTGCCAAGTGCACTGTCTACGCGTGAGAGAAACTGACGAACGCAAACGGCACTGAAACTGAATTTTTCTGAATTTTGAACAGCAGCAGTGCATGCAAGGTGTTCGACAGAATGAAATTGGCCTCTGGAGATTTTTCCTTGAGCTGATTTTTGGTGGAGTGGCTTCTCATTGCTCAAGTAGGCTGCCTGAATTTTGGTGGGATTTTTGGAGCAGTGTAGATATGAATTTCATCAAATTTGGCAAATCTGGTCCAAACTTGCAGAGACTGAATTTTTGAAAAATTTGAAAAGAGGAGGAGTGGATCAAGATGGTTCTGGGTTGTGGGTACAAAGGACTATCCAGGAGAGTTGGTTTGAGGTCAAAAGTCAAATGCAATAGGGTACTTGCTTTGAAAATCCCTCAGGCTCCAAATAATTTTCAGAATTGATTTGAGAGAAAAAAATAATTAGAATAAAATCCAAAACTTGTTTGGATCAGTTGGGACAGAGAACTTAGGTTGATCACAAGGTGTAGGGGAGGTTTTGGAGGGGTTTTACCACATGGGCAAAAATGCCAAGTCATGGGTGGTTCCAAGATATGAAAATCACAAATTTTCATGGAGTTCTTTTTAAAAGAAAAAGATTAAACTCCAAAAAAAAGAATTTGAGAGGGAACCAACAGATAAGAAGTTTCAAAAGATTCAAACACCAATGTTTGAGAGAAAAAAATCCTTGCCAAAGCAAAGGAAGTTTTTAAGAGGAAGGTTTTCTGAAGAAAAAAAATTAAATGGCCTCTTTTCAAAGAAAACCACAAAGTTTTTGATAAAGGCCAAATTAAAATTTTGGAGTGTCACAAATCTTTGGGCCTCTACAAATAATGCAAGCCTGAAATTGAAATACCTAGAAAGGTGACCTGAATCTTTGGGCCTCTAGAAAGATTTATTACCTCCTCAAGCAGCATCAAACAATTCCATGTGTGCACCACAAATCTATAGCAAGTTTGATCAGGATCTACTTTTCCAAATCAGAATTAGCGCTAGAGCAAGCAAGATCAATGATACGGTTGTGAGACAGAGAAGGAACGAACAAACTCACCCCTCTCGCGACCTCCCTGGTAGATGCGCCGCCGCCGCGCACGACAGAGGGAGAAAAACAACTGGTGAAGGGGGAGCGGGGCGACCTTCAAAGGTCGGAGGGAGAGGGCGGCCAGAGTAGGGCGGCGGAGGCCGGAAGGAGATGGCGGACGGAGGAGAGAGAGGGCGAGCAGTGCTTGGGCGGGCGGCCCTATGGGGAACAGAGAGGAGTCATGCGTGAGGGGTGGAGCGATCTGGTGCGGGCAGGTGAGATTTTTTTAGGGGAGCGATCTGGTGCGGGCAGGTGAGATTTTTTTAGTTCTCTTTTAGTGGGCCCAGGATAACTAACCCAATTAGAACCTCTCCACCGGGCTAGTTTTTTTAGCTGAGTGAGAGCAAACTAGCTCAAACTAACCCCTCTTGTTTCAATAATTTGAGGCTATTTCAACACAAACTAGCTCTAACTCAGGGATCCAAACAAAGAGGAGTGTTACTGTACATGCTACAGTGTGGACCATAGCACATTATTTTTTATGGCCATATCACCACATTATTGTTTTCTACTGGTGGTTCACTGGGCTACCGTGGTTCGCACGGCTGGTTCGCTGGGCTGTCGTGGTTCGCACTCCTCCGACCTGAGTAGTACTCCCTCCGTTCCTAAATATAAGTCTTCGTAGATATTTCACTATGGACTACATACGGATGTATATAGATGCATTTTATGTGTAGATTCACTCATTTTTCTCCATATGTGGTCCATAGTGAAATCTCTCCAAAGACTTGTATTTAGGAATGTAGGGAGTAGTATAGTACTAGTATATACCACATCCTTCTTTGCTCCTTCTTACTACTCCAACATGTGGGAGAGCCAGCATCCGGGTCGACGTGTCATGCACCAGATTAGAGCGCGGAACGGAAGGGGGGCATCACCCCGGTCGGAGCGCCAATAATTCATGACTATAGTGAGTGGTCATATCACAAGACTTTCCAGCAGTAACGCGCTGTTAAATCGCACAGCCCCACTCGCTCACCCTCCTCGCCTCTCTGTCAAACCGCCTACCCAAAAACTGCCGCGCGTACTGCCCGGGAAAATCCCCGCCCTCAACTTTTAAGTACGCGAAAATAGTTCGAGCTTTTTCGTTCTATATAAATACAGTACTTACTGTATGTTTATTCACCCGTGGGGTTGTTCAATGAATGGAGGAGCGGGGAGCACAAGTGAACAATACTACCTCTGTCCGGGTTTATTAGTCCCCATTGTATTTCGTGACAAATTTTGACCATAGATTAACCTAAGAAAATATTCACGCATGTCACCAAACAATATATTTTTCAAAACTATGTTCAAATACGAATCCAATGAGATAATTTTTCTTGACATGCAGTAACATTTTGTTAGTTAAATCTTTAGTCAAAATTTGGCACAAACTATAAAAGGGACCTATAAACCAGGACGAAGGTAGTACTGTAGTAGTAGTAAGTAGGAGTCGTAGAGTAGTCACCTTAAATAGAGAGTTTCTTTTTTTAATGCCACGTACACAAATTGAAACACTTGTTGTGGAGAGAAAAAAGATAATCACTCCACTATATATGGACGCAGGGGCCTGAGCCCTCGCTTTACTAGGGTTGCTCTCTTCATTCTCTCATCCTCTCCAGATATAAACAAGACAGTGGTAGCGACATTTTCTCTCTGCTCACCGGTGGTCACAGATCCGGCCGGATCCCTTCGGCTAGTGTGTATAGAGGACTAAAAGGTGCAACATTCACGCGGTCATCGCCGCCGAGGGAGGAAACCCACAGCTGCCGGAGGGGCCAGATCCTCTGCCCGTGCCGTTCTCTCCGACACAGCACCGACTCGGGAGGTCCTCCAACCCTTCTTCCTCCTTGCCGTATTGTCCGCAGATCTGACCTGCCGCCGCCGACATCTCGGCGAACCTCAGGTAAAAGTTCTTCGAAAGTGGCCTTGCTCTACTGCCCTAGCTCCCCACGTGTCTGCATGTGCATATTTTTCTACTCCCATCAGCTCTTCCAAAGCCACCTAAATTTTTAGTATTATTAGAGGTAAAGCTACTTCATGTATTTGAATCTAGGGCTTTGTTCAAACAACGAGGAAAGGTGGGAAAGTTGTAGCATGAATCTAGGACTTGATTTAAAGAGGAAATAATATGGTGAAAGTAGTAGAGACCGGATACCAAACCGGTCTCTTGGTTGAAAAGGGAAATAATGGGAAAACGCATTACAAACTGGATAAGGAATAGATCTATTATTGGTTGAAAAAGGACAGAAAGTGGCGGCTGGTGGACAAGTCAACAGAGTATGTCTAGGATTAGATTTGCTGCCATCACATAGTAAAAGGTCTCCAGGATTAGATTTGCTGCCCTCACATAGTAAAAGGTCTCCAGGATTAGATTTGCTTCCCTCACATAGTAAAAGGTCTCAGGATTAGATTTGCTGCCCTCACATAGTATAAGGTCTCAGGATTAGATTTGCTGCCTTCACATTGTAAAAGGACTCTAGGATTAGATTTGCTGCCCTCACATAGTAAAAGGTCTCCAGGATTAGGTTTGCTGCCCTCACATAGCGTCAACAAGCTCGGCATCACCACTTTATGCCTCCTTGTAGGTACATTGTGCTGATGCATCCACTGTCGCATGTCCTTATACCAACCTTTTGCTGGTTTTTTTGCGGGTAAACCAACTTTTTGCTGTAAGGGCGCATGTAAAATGAAGCGATCACACTGTTACCTTAGGGACATGTCTAACCAGTGCTATTGTTAATCTAATGCCTCCAGTGATAAGATGCAATTAAACTGTGTTACAAATGGCACTCCTGTTGTTTTCCCCTGTATGATAAGTAAGTTGCTCCTTTACGCTGCTGAGTGTCCTGGTATCCCCATGGTCCCATGCCATTAAACAACTCTTTAGCTGCTGTTGATTTACTGTGTCTGGTAAACAAGCAATGCCACCATTAATGTAATCCCATATCTGAGGAATCTCATTGTTGATCGTAATGCTTCTGGTAACATGAAGCATTGCTGACGTTTTAAAATTTCTACTGTCCTTGCGTGATTGCCATGAACATAATTAAGATGCTTCTTTTCATTTTGTATATGTTTTGTATATTCTTATTGACCAGCAACTGTTTACTTTCTATCATTTTGTGTAGATAGGGATATCCATTTCACCTTGTTGCTATTGTGACCTTTTTGTGAACTGCACAAAACACTTTTTTTGGAATGAGTGTCTTGTGCAGTTCAACTAAAGTGTCACGTGGGCAACATCTCTCAATTTTGATGGAACTGCACAAAATGGTTAAACTAAAGTGAAACCATGCTCTCCTGTCTCCTTGTTTGTGCTATGCACACATGCTGCGCAAACAGGAATACTCTAATACAGATGTTGTGATGGTCAAGAGCAACATCTCTCAATTTTGGTGGAACTGCACAAAATGGTTCAACTAAAGTGAAATCATGCTCTCCTGTCTCCTTGTTTGTGGTATGCAAACATGCTGTGCAAACAAGAATACTCTACTATAGATGTTGTGACGGTCAAGAGCATTCACCAAGTTCTTCGATTGTATGAGATGGCTAGCCAAGATGGATTTAATCCTGATATTCACTTTATCAAAAGGCTCTAATGGGTTGGTTCTGAATCTTGCAAGCTGGGAATCAGTGAGATGTGTAGGCATCTTTGTTGTACTTATGATTCGAATCTTATTTGTTGGTTCTGAATCTTGCAAGCTGGGAATCAATGAGACGTGTAGGCATCTTTGTTGTACTTATTATTTGGATCTTATTTGTTGGTTCTGAATCTTGCAAGCTGGGAATCAATGAGATGTGTAGGCATCTTTGTTGTACTTATTGGATCTTATTTGTTGGTTGTGAACCTTGCAAGCTGGGAAACATGGCATGATGATGCAGAGGACAACAACCATAACAAACAATTCAAACTTGGTAGTATTATCTTTGTGAAAGTGCGACAAATGTGCTGATCGTGGGCATCCTGAGAATAATAATTCTAATTGTTGTGCATGTTGATCCCGTAGCACTGATAGAACGAGCCAATGCATTGCTTGTTTTAAGTATAAATTTCTATTAAAGCTAACTAAATTTAAGTAAAGTGACCACTAACTCCTGTTATTACAGTACAAATACAAACCCGCTCGTGAACCGACGTGTGGCCGGAGTAGGTTTCTTAATGGAGGTGTTTGAATGTGCCGAGGGTGCATCTTCTGCCGGGCGTGCACCGGACGAGGGAGGGGTAGTAACTGTTGTCGCCTGTACACACTCAGCTTACTGTTGAATCCAGTTCCCCAAGAGCTGAAAAACGAACTTCTGCCGCCACCTACACACTCATTCACTCGAAGAGACTCCAATGGAGGTCCGAGGGGTGAGCCTGTTGGATATGGACTTCAACAAGGAGTTAATTCACCATTCAGTCCTATGGCTGCACCAAGTTGAATGTGATGTACACCAACGATATGGACTCGGTGAAGCTCTGCCTCGCCTCAGTCCTATGGCTGCACCAGGTTCTGGAGCATTCGCCCGTTTCATCGGCAGCACCGACTGCACCTTCGCTACGGTGGAGAGAAGGAAGAACGCGACGATTCAGCCATCTGGTGCAACAAGCTTGTCGACATCGAGAAGCAATACAAGATCATCAGCAACGGGCAGGAGAAGGACTCCATGGTTGACCTCGCTGAGACCATCATCGACCCCTGATACGCCAACATGAAAGAAGACGACCTGAACACGTGGGAGGTACCTCTGAATCTAGCATACATAACTTACGCGGCCAAGGACGCATACGCATGCTACGACATGTACAGGCAGATCTTGGACATGAGGGCGTGTCTGCTTCCCGTAACCGACGAGTACACGGACAGCCGCAGCGTCATGATCAAGTGTGCCAGGAAGGTCTAGATGTTGTACTTTGTCTGTTTATAAGCACCTTTATCATCTGAGTGTTTCATGCATTAGCCTATGTGTCATAATTATCTATTTTGTCCGAAATATTTCTTTTAAGAACCCATTAACCTGATTGCTTTTTTTAGTGGCTATTTGCTAATGTATGTAGACTAGTTCACTTGTCCGTAAAAAACTAGTTCACTCAGCTGCCATGCTTTGAATCTCCTTCCTCCCAACATATTCCTCTCCTCGGGTGGACCCAGCCGGTCTCTGAATTTTCTCCCACTTCCTTTTTCGATGTAAACTGAGTTTTCTCCCAGTACTTTCCCCTAGAACCAACTCAACTGTCCCACGTCTAGCCTAAAAAATAATAATACCCGACGTACTATTAACTCATCAAATTACAATGATATTTTATTTCGTAAGTTGAAAGTTCTTACAAAATAATAATAATAATTGTTTATATATAACTTGCCAAGTTAACTCCTAGTGATTGCGTACATAAGCTTGCAAAGATTTTACTGACGTGCAATCATGTGTTTATGTTTATATAACATTGCTCCATCTAGCCCAACATGATATTTTCACCCAGCCCAGCAAGTCCAAGGATTTCGAGAAAAATGCAAATGGGATTTAAACGGGCTGCATAGATGCTACATCATTGTTTCACCCAGCCCACCAAATGGACTGGCTGACATGTGGGCCAGTAGGTCGAAGCCTAATAAGGCGTTGGATTTACATCCAATGGCCGGCATTATTCTTCAATCTCTCATCTTCTTCCCCCAGCGCTGCCGGAACCGCCTGCTCCAGCCTTCGGCGTCCAGCGGCGTTGTTTTGCGCTCCTCGGCAAAACGCTACCCCGCCGACGGCCAGGCCATCCCTCCACTCCGCACCTCCTGTTATTCTCTGCCGAGTGTAGGCCCACCCAGCACTCGAACTAGTCAAGTTTCCCACTCCTCTCCGTCTGCGACTCCACTGCCGCGTCTTCCCCATCTCCGGGTCATTCCATTCTGGGGCCTTGCCGTTGTCCACCGCCTCGGTGTGCTCGGCGCGGCGTGGTCAACATACGAGAGTCATCGGAAGAGGACTGTACGTGGAGAGCCTCGCGGCTGGGACCCACGAGGTCCATGGTCGCACGCAAGGAAAGTTCCTCCTTATTACACACTGTACGTGCAATGTACGTGGGAACGGCTTCTGTATTTCATGAAAAAAACGTCCCCCCACTTACAGGTCGGACCCACCAGCTATATCTTCGCACGCAACAAAGTGCCTCCTTATTATGCACCAAAAAATGAATACCCCCTGTCGGTGTCAAAACCGGCGGATCTCGGGTAGGGGGTCCCGAACTGTGCGTCTAGGCGGATGGTAACAGGAGACAAGGGACACGATGTTTTTACCCAGGTTCGGGCCCTCTCGGTGGAGGTAAACCCTACTTCTGCTTGATTAATATTGATGATATGGGTAGTACAAGAGTAGATCTACCATGAGATCAGAGAGGCTAAACCCTAGAAGCTAGCCTATGGTATGATTGTTGTTCGTCCTATGGACTAAAACCCTCCGGTTCATATAGACACCGAAGAGGGCTAGGTTTACACAGAGTCGGTTACAATGGGATGAGATCTACATATCTGTATCGCCAAGCTTTCCTTCCACGCCAAGGAAAGTCCCATCCGGACACGGGACGAAGTCTTCAATCTTGTATCTTCATAGTCCAGGAGTCCGGCCAAAGGTCATAGTCCGGTCATCCAGACACCCCCTAATCCGGAACTCCCTCAGTAGCCCCCGAACCAGGCTTCAATGACGATGAGTCCAGCGCGCAGATTTGTCTTCGGCATTGCAAGCCGGGTTCTTCTCCAAATCCCATATACCTGTTGAATAGTGTGCGGCTTCTGGTGAATGTTGCGCTCCTTAGCTTCTGCGCCCAATAATGGACATCTTCCACGTGTTAAAAGAATGCGAAAAGATAGGGTGTTTTTTCATTTACCCCCCTAGTTGCGCAAATGGGCCGCCTATAAAAGAGACGGGGACTTAGATCCGAATCACACCATCTTCCCTCCGAGAGCATTCATCGGAGCGCATTCGACAGAGATCCATTCCATCATGGCCGGTCGACGCAACTCCTCCTCTTGCCCCCCAGCCCTCAGCCTGGAGATTGGGAGAGGTGTTCTGTCCTGCACAGCGAGCTAGTGGCGCTCCAAGCCAAGGGGCTTCTCCCCCCAGCTTACATGGTCCCGGTTCGAGCCGGGCTTGCCACCTATAATGGTGGACAGCAAGCGGAGAGCGTCCCCAACCCCTCCAAAGGAGAGGGGTATGCCTTGTCCCTTATTTGATAAGAGGGCTCGGATTTCCAATTCATCCGTTTCTCCGGGGGCTCCTGGAGTTCTATGGCCTCCAGTTGCACCACCTGACGCCTGCCTCCATATTGCATATTGCGGGCTTCGTAGCCCTTTGCGAGCTGTTCTTGGGCATCGAGGCCCATTTCACGCTGTGGAAGAAGCTGTTCTGCCTCGTGCCCCATTCTTAGGAGGGGTTGATATATCAAGTGGGCGGAGCCGAACTATGGCGCATCGCCGGGACCGGATATCTATCCGGAACCCCAAAGAAGGCGTCCGAAGACTGGCCTTCAGAATGGTTTTATATAGAAGACGTCCCCCTGCCGGACCTTGTTCGGATCGGCCTCCCTTAGTTCGATAATGCTCCTCTAAAGAAGCACCTAAGCTGGCGTCCACGGAGCCCTCAGAAGGAAAATGACAAGGACGCCCCTTATCTGATGAACCGGATAAGCTTGTTAGCTCATTCCGGACTGACCATGATTGAGGTCATGGCCACATGCATTATGCGGGGGGTGCAGCCGCTTCAGTACAGAGGCCATCCCATGTGGGATTTCAACAGGGAGGACGACGCCACCCGGTGCGGCCGTAAGGGGCCGGAAATGGCTGTCAGGACCCCGACTCAATGCCACATCGATCTAGCATGTAACACCTCATATCACTTTGCGGCCTCACGCACGGTATCCCCACGGGTGTCGCCTTACGTTTGCCCGGGACCGTTTGCGCCTTTTGGCACACGTATATGATGGTGTCGCTAGCACCCATATGATAAAGAGCCCAGGCTGACAAGGCTAGTCGTAAACCCAAAGTGGCACTAACTTACAGGGACAGGCATCCATGACCCAGCATCGAACGTGTCGGTCATCAGCGAGTGAATCCAGGCTGTAGCACTGGGCTAACAGGACTCCGGTGAACCGGGCTGTAGCGGGCTAACAGGACTCCGGTATTCATCGCGTGACATTTCCCCGAAGGGACAGACACAGGAACGAAGAAGGACACATGCCGGCCAGCCTAAGTGTTCCGGAGCAGTAGCAAGCTACCAGGGCTCAGTGGAAGCACTAGGAGACATTTCCCGGTAAGAGAGACTACTAAGGATAAACAACTAGATAGTCAGATCCCACACATAGCAATACACATTACACGTACGCATAACATGCAAGTATGTGCTGTACAACATGGCATCACAGCATAACTCAACAACTCATATAGATAAAGGCTCAGAAGAACCATCATAGCATTAATTACAAACAGGGGTCACATGACCCAACATTCAGAGCAATCAAGCAACAAGCGGAAGCATTACATGTCTGAGTACAGACATCTAAAAATGAAAAAGGCTGAAAGCCTGACTATCTACAACGTCCGATCAAGATCGTAGCTGAGGTACAAGCTACTCGTCGAAGTCCACGAGAACACTATTAAGACCGAAGTCTCCGCTGCAAAACATAATTAAAGCAACATGAGTACAAAGGTACTCAGCAAGACTTACATCAGATCCTATCATACATGCATTTGTATCAAGAGGGTAATGTGGGGTTTAGTTGCAGCAAGCCAGCTTTGACTCTGTGGCTATCCTGTTCTACGACTACCAGAAACTCTTGAGGTGATATGGCGCACACGAGTCCACTAATCACCACACAATACACTACTATGGATTCATCCCCGTCTCCCTACGAGAAGGCCATCCATAGCACTCACACTTGTCTTGAGCATTTTAGAGTATCCACTTCAAGTTGTCTATGTACCATGTAGGTATCCAAGAAGTCCATAACCGCGGACCCGGCTATTCGAATAGATCATGTTAACCCTGCAGGGGTGTACTTCTTCACACACGCTCTCGCCACTTACCGCCATGTACACGTCATGTATCTCGGCAACCTTCAAGCGGAAGTCTGGCGAGGGTGTCGGCCACGACCTGACTAACCACACAAGACTCTAATCCAGGTTTATCGCCTATTCGGGTTCCATCCGCAAGGAGATCCGGCCGGGGTTTCACTCACGGCCCCAAACGATGTGTGCAGGGTTCCCAAGCCCACCTCGCCGGATGGATCTACGCTTGGTACACCGTGCCACTTGTGCCTAGTCTGTCCCAAGCCCACCTGGCCGGGTGCCACTTGGTAGACTACTAACACTACCTACAAACACCAGAAACTAGTTGCGACTCCTGGACAGAGATCAAGTTGGTTAATAAGTCGAGAGGGCTTGGAGCGCCCGGAGCCCAATGTGTGGTAGTATCGAGTCATTGGACAACATACATAGAACTCAGTGCTTAAGGATGGTTCCAGTGAGACAAACCACCATGTACTCCTACATGGCCTCTCACCGCTACCTTTACCAAATCGTGTTCACACACTTAACTCTCAGCACCAGAACATATCGTAACACTCCAATTCATTCCCAATGAATCAGAACTGACACAACTCTAAGAAATAGCAGGCATAGCATGGTAGGAACACCACAATGGCTTCAATCAACTCCTACACATACTAGTGGGTTTCAACTATTTACTGTGGCAATGACAGGTCATGCAGAGGAATGGGTTCAACTACCGCAGCACAAAGTAGCAGAAGAATCGTTGTTGTCCTAATGCAATAACTGAGAGCAGAAGCGAGAGAGTAGGATTGTATCGGAATGAACAAGGGGGTTTGCTTGCCTGGTAAATCAACAAGGGAGGCACTGCTTCACAGACAGGTACTCTGGAACGTTCTCCGGAGTAGGACCTATCGAGAAGGAACGGTGCCAACAATCAATACACAAGCATATGCAACAATATGATGCATGAACATGGCATGAAGTTGTGATGTTGTTCGAACTAATGCAACTGGTATCCATTTGGTTTGAAGTCCATTTGAACCAAAGGTTCAAATGCATCTCCAAATTAAGCTCCTATATATGCCATAATTTGTTTCCTCATATTCAGCATGTATAAGTTGGTTTGTCATGCATGAAACTAGTACAGATGGATAGATTGCATTTTTCTGATAAATTTTCATATATAAATCATTTCAATCTAAGCTACGGTTGAATTTCTATGAATTTTTGAAGTTAAAACAATTTCTGGAATTTCCTGATTTAATTTAAATCCAGAAATCATATTATTGCGCCAGCATGACGTCAGCATGACGTCAGCAGTCAACTGCGGCTGACTGGGGTCAAACCTGACGTGTGGGGTCCACACGTCAGTGACACTGGGGTTAACCCCGAGTCAAACCTGGGCTGATTAGCTTTGACTAAGCCCTGGGGCCCACTGGTCAGCGTCAGTAGGTGGGGATTAGTGCCTAATTAACAAAACCACGTCAGCCCGCCGGAGTTCTGGCCGGCGGCGACCAATAGCGCGGCGGCGACTCGCCGGACTTGCGCTACAAGCGGCGTTTGGTCGCGCGAAGACCACCGGGGCGTAGCCTGTCGTCGTCCGCAACCAGGGGAGCTGGTGGGGGGCTGCGGGGGTGCCGGAGCTCGCCGGAGCAAAGCTCGGGGCGGCGGCCGGAGTTCGGTGAAGAGGGACGGAGCGCTATGGTGCACGGGAGGAAGAGTGTGTAGGTGTTCTGTGTTCCTGGGAACGCGCCGAGAACGACAGCCTGCTCGGACGCGACGTGTGGTGGCTCTAGCCGCGGCGACCTCGTGGCCGGCGGCGATGAGCTCTCGGGCTCGATGAAGCCCGAGGTTGGAGGAAGAAATTGGCATCGGGGAGGGGGAGGTTCGGTGCGGGGGCTCACAGCGAGACCAACAAGCGCGAGGGCGAGGTCGGGGATGCCCGGTAGCTCCCGAATCGACAGCGAGGATCCACGGCGGCCGGAGGCGAAGATGGCGACGGCGACGGCTCCACGGGGTGCTCCGTCTTGCATGGCTCGACGAGGAGGTAGAGGGGGTCGCAGCGGAGCTGGGGAGCATGTCGGGGAGGCGAAGGGGAGGCGGTGGCTACAGCTACGGTGGACGGCGGCGATGAGCTCCGCTCGGCTGCGTGCGAGAGAGAGAGCAGAGGAGGGGGGAAGGAACGAGAGAGAGTGAGAGGGTACGGGGGGGGCGTGGCGTCTCCCGGGGCATCCAGACGAGGAGGGGAGAGGGCAGGAAGGCAGGGAGGCTGGTGGCGTGGCGCTCCGCCCGTGCGCGCGTGTCGGCCACACGCCTGGCCGACTGGCACCAGGAGGACGACGGCGGTGGTGGGCTGGGCTGGCTTGCTGGGCCAGAGGCGCCAGGTAAGAAGCCCAGGTAAGGTTTTTTCCTGGTTTTGTTTTTCTTTTCTATTTTTCTGACATTTGTTCTGATTTAGTAATAATACTAAATCAATTTATTTACTTATGCCATTTTTTTATGGAAGCTAGATATATTAATCCAGAGCTCCTTTATAAATGGCATAATTTTTGGACAATATTTTATATATATATAACAATATATATCCAAAGCAAATAATTACTGCATTAATTCCAAATGCCCAAAATAAATACCTATGAGCTCTTAAAAATATTGGTTTGATTTTTATCTCTGTCCAATATTTTTAGAGAGCAACACGAGCATTTTCTTGGACCCTTTTGGAGAAATTTTTATTTGGGTCATTTTCAAAAATGATTCTGAGGGTTCCACCAATCCTCATTTCAAATTTAAATGGAATATAAACATGATGCACAAATGACTAGCTAGTCTAGGTCATACCAGAACTAGGGATGTGACAACTCGCCGCCACTTGAAGGAATCTCGTCCCGAGATTCAGGGGTCGACGGAAAGAAAGCGGGATACTCCAGTCGAAGACGATCTTCTCGCTCCCAAGTAGCTTCTCTCTCGGAATGATGAGACCACTGAACCTTGAGAAACTTGATGTTCTGACGTCGAGTGACACGCTCTGCTCGATCAAGAATGCGAACCGGGTACCCTCGGTATGTGAGGTTATCTTGGAGATCAAGCGTTTCGTGGTCCACTCCGCGGATGGGATCCGAGAAGCAACGCCTGAGTTGAGAGACGTGGAAGACATCATGAACTCGAGAAAGATGTGGGGGTAGTTCCAATTGGTAGGCAACCTCTCCTCGTTTAGCGAGAATGCGAAAAGGACCAATGTAACGAGGAGCCAACTTGCCCTTGATACCGAAACGATGGGTACCCTTCATGGGAGTAACCCGAAGGTAAGCTTTTTCACCAACTTCATAAGTCATATCCTTATGATGACGATCATACTGACTCTTTTGACGAGACTGGGCTGTTTTCAAATTCTCACGAATGATGCAAACTTGCTCTTCTGCCTCCTGGATCATGTCCGGTCCAAAGAATTGTCTTTCACCGGTTTCTGACCAGTTCAAAGGTGTTCGACATCTTCGTCCATAGAGAACCTCAAAAGGAGCTTTCTTGAGGCTGGATTGATAGCTATTGTTATAAGCAAACTCGGCAAAAGGAAGACATTTCTCCCAATCCATACCGAATGAGATAACGCAAGCTCTAAGCATGTCTTCGAGAATTTGATTGACCCGTTCCACCTGACCGCTCGACTGAGGGTGGAAAGCGGTACTGAAGGAAAGATGGGTTCCCATGGCAGTTTGGAAACTCTCCCAGAAATGAGAAGTTGTCACATCCCTAGCTTCTGGTATGCTCTAGGTTAGCCTCATGTGTGCTTCATGTTTAAATTCTGAAAAGTTGAACTGAGGGAATTTTGGAAGCCTCAAAAACTTAAATAAAAGAGGGGCAAAAACCCTAGAACTCTCATCCATTGTTCCAAAATGCTCTTCTTAAATGTTTGATAATTTTTGGCAAGGGTTCTGGTCCCAACCAAAATATTGAACATTTTTAAGGATTTATTTTTGGGACTTTGGATTTAATTCATTAGCTATTTGAATTTGAATTATATTCATATAATTAGAATATAATTTCAAATACCCCTGAAATATTTTATGAGCTCTTGGAAAAGTCCATCTAGCAAAATAAAAATATTCAGAGGAGCTTTGGCATTGTTTGAATTATTTTTAAATTCAAAACAATGGCAAAAGAATTAAATAAAAAGAAAAACAGAACAGAATTAAATAAAAAGAGCAGAAGCCTACCTAACTCACCTGCAGCCCACCTGGCGCCCCCCAACCGGCCCAGCCGGCCCAGCCCGCCACCGCTACTCCCCCCCTGTCGTCTTCCTCTTGCCAGTGGGAGCAGCTGCGTGCTCGTACGCGCGCGGCCGAGGAGGCCACCTCCTCCCTGCCTGGCTGCCTCCTCCTGCCCTGGTCCCTCCCGCGATGCCACGCAGCCCCCGACCCCCTCTCACTTCTCCCTCGCTCTCTGGACCTCCCTCCCCCTCGCTCCTCTGTTTCCCCTCCCGCGACCGAATGGAGGCCGTCGTCGCCGACCAGCGCTCGCGCGGCCACAGCCACCGTCTCGTCTCCCCGACGCCTCCCAGACCTCCGCCGGTCCTCCCTCGTCCTCCTCATCGTCTCACGCGACCAGAAGAGCCCCGGAACACCGCCCCCGACGTTTTCCCCCTCGCCGGCCGCCGAGGATCTTCTCCGTCGATTCGGCCACTCCGGCGCGCCCCCGAGCCCACTAACCCTCCCTGTAGCTCCGCGGTGAGCCCTCGACCCGATTCCCCCTCTCCCCGTGCCCCACCTCCCTCTCTAGCTAGCCCCACCACCTTGCCCGAGAATCCCTCGCCGCCGGCCATGGCACCGTCGCGGCCACAGCCGTCGCCGCTTGCTTATGAGCCCGCCAACGCGCTCAGCGCATCCGAAGGAGCTCAAATCACCCACCTGCTGCTCCTCCCGTGCTCTGTGGCATGGTTCCCGTCGATAGCCGAACACCGACAGCCGCAAAAGAGCTCGCCGCCGGCAGCTCCGGCCACCCCAGCTGCTGTCGCTTATCTCTTTAGATGCGCCTTCCTCCCAGGGACCCGTAGGAGCAAACCGCACGTCAAATGGTGCTCCGTAGCGAGCGCACGGTGCACCTCCGCTATCGGCCGTGGTCGTCGCCGGCGACACTCCGGTGGCTGGTGACGTGGCGCTGATTTAGTTAGCACAAATGACCACGCTAAACACCCCCCACAGCCACTGACAGTGGGCCCCACCCCTGGTCAAACCCCAGTCAGCGCTGGGTTTGACCGGGATTAGCTCCTGTGTCACTGACGTGTGGCCCCCACACGTCAGGTTTGACCTGGGGCGCCCGATTGACTCTGCTGACGTCACAGTGACGTGGTGCTGACGCCATAATCATTTCTGGATTTAATATTAATCAGGAAATTCCAGAAAATAGCTAAAACTTCAATAAATCATAGAAAATTAACCGTAACTCCAAATTAAATAAATTATATATGAAAAATTATCAGAAAAATTCAAGGAATCCACCTGTACCATTTTCATGCATGTTAGAACAACTTATCACTACTGTTTAGGGCAAATGAAGTGAATGACATTTAAATAACCACATATGGAGTTTGAATTTAAATCTTGGATTCAAACCAACTTCATTTAATCTGGTTTTAGGTGCATTAGCCCAAAACACATTCATATTGCCATGTCATAGCATGCATCATATTGTGCATTGCATTGATCGTGTTTTTCTGTATTTGCCGGTAATTGTCCCCTCTCGATAGACATGTACCGACGATGTGACCGATGACACCGATGAAGAGCTATATTATCTTCAGAAGTGCCAGGCAAGCAAAACCCCCTTGTTCATTCCGATACAATCCTACTCTCTCGCTCCTGCTCTCTTTTACTGCATTAGGACAACAACGACATATTTGATACTTGCTGCGGTAGCTGAACCCTTTATCCTTTGCATGACCTGTCATTGCCACAGTAAATAGATGAAACCCACTAGCATGAGTAGGAGTTGTTTGAGCCCTGATGTGCCTACTCATTCATGCTTGTTTGTCATGCCTGCTACTGCTTAGAGTTGAGTCAGGTCTGATTCATCGGGGATGAATCAGAGGCGTGTGAACATGTCCTACTATGGGTGAACTAAGTGTGTGAACACGATTTGGTAAAGGTAGCGGTGAGAGGCCATGTAGGAGTACATGGTGGGTTGTCTCATTGCAGCCGTCCTCAGGAACTGAGTTCTGTGTTTGTGATACATGACCAGTTACTACCACACATTGGGGTCCGGTAACTCGACCCCTCTCGACTTATTAATCAACATGATCTCTGTCCAGGAGTTGCAACTAGTTTCTGGTGTTTGTAGGTAGTGTTAGTAGTCTACCAAGTGGCACCCGGTACAGGTGGGCTTGGGACAGACTAGGCACAGTGGCCCGGTGTACCAAGTGGCACCCGGTTGGTGGGCTTGGGAACCCTGCACACATCGTTTGGGGCCGTAAGTGACACCCCAGCCGGATCTCCTTGCGGATGGAACCCGAATAGGCGATAAACCTGGACTAGAGACTTGTTCGGTTAGTCAGGTCGTGGCCGACTCCCTCGCCCGGTTTCCGCTTGAAGGTTGCGGAGGTACATGACGTGTACAGGGCGGTAAGTGGCGAGAGCGTGTGTGAAGAAGTGCACCCCTGCAGGGTTATCATTATCTATTCGAATAGCCGGATTCCTCGGATATGGAAACGTGGACCCCTTGTACAGTTCATAGACAATTGAAAGTGGATACTCTAAAATACGCAAGATAAGCGTGAGTGCTATGGATGGCGTTCTCGTAGGGAGACGGGAGCGGATCCATAGTGGTGTATTGATATGGTGAATATGTGGACTTGTGTGCGCCACCTCAAAAGAGTTACTTGCAGTCGTAGTTCAGGATAGCCACCGAGTCAAAGCTGGCTTGCTGCAGTTAAACCCCACCATCCCTTTGCTGATAATGATGCATATGTAGATAGTTCTGATGTAAGTCTTGCTGGGTACATTTGTACTCATGTTTGCCTATTTTATGTTTTTGCAGAGAGACTTCAGTCTCACTAGTATTTCCGCGTGGTCTTCGACGTTTAGCTTGTTACCTCAGCTACGATCTTGTGCCTCGGCAGGATTTGGTAGATAGTCAGGCTTCTCAGCCTTTTTCATTTATAGATGTCTGTACTCAGACATGATAGCTTCCGCTTGTGCTTTGTTTTGTATGCTCTGAATGTTGGGTCATGAGACTCATGTTTGTAATATCTCGCTCCTCGGAGCCTATTGAATAAATACTTGAGTCATAGAGTCATGTTGTGATGCCATGTTGTGTTCGCACATATCGAGCATATTGTGTGTATGTTATTGAAATGCTTGGTATGTGTGGGATCTGACAATCTAGTTGTTTATCCTTGGTAGCCTCTCTTACCGGGAAATGTCTCCTGGTGTTTCCACTGAGCCATGGTAGCTTGCTACTGCTCCGGAACACTTAGGCTGGCCGGCATGTGTCCTTCTTCGTTCCTGTGTCTGTCCCTTCGGGCAAATGTCACGCGATGAATACCGGAGTCCTGTTAGCCCGCTACAGCCCGATTCACTGGAGTCCTGCTAGCCCAGTGCTACAGCCTGGATTCACTCGCTGATGACCGACACGTTCGATGTTGGGTCATGGATGCCTGTCCCTGTAAGTTTGTGCCACTTTGGGTTTACGACTAGCCATGTCAGCCCGGGCTCCTTATCATATGGATGCTAGCGACACCGTCATATACGTGTGCCAAAAGGCGCAAACGGTCCCGGGCTAAGGTAAGGCGACACCCGTGGGAATACCGTGCGTGAGGCCGCAAAGTGATATGAGGTGTTACATGCTAGATCGATGTGGCATTGAGTCGGGGTCCTGACAGCGTTGGTATCAGAGCCAGGCTGCCTGTAGGATTACCAAGCCAAACTGGTCGAAGTTGAGTCTAGAAATTCTTTAGTTATATAAGGGAATTGATTGTGGGATGGAACGTAAGGCTCTTTTTACTTCTTATACCTCATGCCCATCTGATCTGAGTCATCTTATCTTCTACGGGGATTAAGAACTAGGCTATCTCTTCTTTCTATCAGGATCACGCGTTGCTAATTCGTAGACTTATAAGATTGTTGGATTTAAGCTTGAGTTCAGTTTCTACTACTTCCGTATGTTCATTGTTGATCTCGAAACCTTGATATTGTGCTTCTGAGTGGTTATGCCACCATTTTTGTGAATGTCTCAAATCTTTTCTGAGCAATTACAGCCGTTATGCTGTCCTAGTCTTCCCAGGTTTCTAAGTAGTCTGATGCATTTGCAAATCCTTTCTTCCCGTTTCAATATTCCCATGGGCCAGATTAACCACACTAATCAGCGAGTTGAGGTACTCCGTTACCTTGACATATATGTTGGAGATATTATTATGACCCTAGGTGTCTTAGGGGATCACCTAGTAATTTAGCCATGATTGGTGTCCCAGTGTGATGATTCTGGCCTTTATCCTCGAAAGCATTCCATGATGCTACTTAGTAGTAGGTATTCTACTCCTGGGTTCTGAACCCGAGATTCACTCTACCTACTTCATGTTGATAGTAATTGCTAGTGCCTTTAGGATATTAGTAACCTTTGCGATAGTCCTTGAAGTCCGTGGTATCTTCTTCTTCCAAATACCATGAACTACTTATGGCAGAATGTTCCTCGTTGAACTGAAATATCACAACAGGATTATTTTTGATGAGTTCTCCATTATATATTGTGACTCTGCCAGTTCTAACTTTCTGCATGGGTTATCCGGAAGAAATATGTGGAATTCGTTCGACATGCTAAACCATGCATCCACAGCTCAGAAAATCGTATGTTCCTTTGAGTTGTCCCTCTTTAGTTGTCTTCTGACCCTCGTCTATCAATTGTAGTCAAGAGTATGCGTGCATTCGTTCGTCGATGCCTATTACCCTTGCGGTCCGCCAAGCCATTCTATTTCAGAATGAATAGGAGAAACTAACTCCAGTACCTCATCCATATTTAGGATTGGGTCAAAGTAGTTGTGTTCCGCAGATCAAGTTACAATCCAGCTTCTGGTCTGCTCTACCCTGAAGTATTACCTTCTTTATGACAGGAATTTCATGAGAATTGCACCACCTTTTGTGAATTCTTGACATAGTGATACTTCTGGCCATCCTTTTTCATTCCTCGGTTCCGTGTTGTTGCAGCCGGAGTGCCGATAAGTGAATCATGATGTGTTAACTCAATACTCCTAGCAACCCCATTGCTTGGTAGTTAATGGACAATAATCTTATTCTTAGTATGTTGATTATCGAATCACCATTCTAAGATTGATCGTGCTACCTAGTCCTTATTTCCTGGTGCACTCTTTGATTGATGAGTTAGGATTTTGTCAAGTCCTCGCTCATTTGATCATATCATCTTGCCCTGAAAAGCAAGATTGTTCTCGAGCTTAGTAACATATCGGTGGTTCGTGATTTCTGAAGATCTTCTCGGAAGTATTACCAGGTTGTCACCTGACCGCTATGTTGAGCTCGTGATCAAGTTGGTTTCTTGTGAACCACCTTCTCTCCAAGAATCGGTGTTAAATATCCCTGAGCTAGTTGGTTAAGCTAAACGACAACTTGGAGGGTTGGAAGATAAAAGCTTGCCTGACTTAGTTCGTTCCAAAGGGATATTCTTGTGTAGTGTGTGTTGAAGAAAGATGATATCTTCATCGATTGGTCCCTGTGATCAGTTGCTGGACCTATCGTCTTATCAATCCTTTGATTTGAGTGTGGGCTATCGTCAAATCAAGTCAGAACCAACGATGTTTGTAATGTTGTCTTCCTCGTGGTTGATCCCTCGAGCATACACCATTATATCTTTTGGGTCTGACCAATGCTATCACCGTGTTCACACGATGGTGGAAGTCCTGTGATATGGAAATTCCGATGAGTTGTTGTTGAGCCCATTGACAACATCCTTATCTCCTCCATGATGTTGTTGAACATTAAGTTAGTGTTGGAAACTTTTGAAAGCATTTTCTTCATGCTAGCTCATGAAGTACTTGTTTGATGAAAGGAGTGACTTCCTTTGATTCACGTGCATTTTGATGTAAGCTGCCGTCGTGAATTCGAGAAAGTTTGTTTTTGCTCCTTTGGAATCATCCCAAGTCGGTCATGCACGTGCGAAGAATTCTGTGGTCTGTTAGACTGATCATCTTCATTCCTTATGTATATCCTAGCACACCAAGCCACTGACTGATTTGTTCAAGGAGAAGGAGTATCTTCATAAGAGGTAATCCGGACTTATGAAAGAACTTCAATATCCTCGCTGATGGTTCCCAACCAGAACTCGGTAGTGTTTTATTGTAAGACTACCATGTGATCATGTTTGTCTGAGGCAGCGTGTTCACACATGTGTAGCAGAACCAGCTCATGTTTTGGAGCTTGCTATCGTAGTTCATTTCCCAAGAATCTCGCAACGTCATCTCGTCGATTTGTGTTGCAAACTTTCATTTTCTTCCTAGACTCGATGAGTCTGGAATATCCTGACACCAACCAGATCTGAATCTCACGCAGATATGATGGTTGAAACATTTCCCAAGAACTATAATATTGGTCCCTCGATAACCGGTAAAGTGGATGTCGTGGCCAACACACCCAGCCGGAAGACCTATCATTGTAGTATCTTGTTTGAGGAAGTTGGCCACCTCCCCATAAGGATTTCGTAGGATTTACCTCCGTAACTGTTCCTTATGGATTTTATTGCTCCCGAAGTCCGACCTTTACTTGATGTTCTAGTTATCAAACCATATCTATGAATGGGTTACACTAGCACGTCAAGGAGAACATTAGAAGCGGAGTGCTAAATGTCTCTCGATCGATCATCCAGATTTCGTTCCCTTGGCCTCGCTAAGATGAAATCTGAGAAAGTGTTATCCTCCTTTGCATCTGCATCGTCCATCGCTATTCATCATGGTAGTATGTTGTGTTGTCAGCACCCTTGCCGCGGTTGTTGATAAAACCTTGATGATTGTGGAAATGCTCAAGTTCTTGAGAGCACGCACAAGCGCTACGTGTTATCATCGACTCTAACTAGGATTCCTCTCACCTCCCTCGGCAATGCTATGATCTTTTCAAACAGTGAATTCACTCTCTATGGTTGGGTCCTTCCCCAGTTACCAGAATCATTCCCAGCATTTGCATTTTGTTCCTAGCTTGCACCGCCAATGTGCCATTCTACCACGGGTCCCTCCCATTTCCGGTGATAAGCAAATTCATCCATTACGTTGCCTTCAACAAGGTAATCCACATCGTCCAAGTCCAAGTATGCCATTCTACCGACCCCCGCTAATCGATTGCTGTGATTTGCCTTCGGCTGATATAGAGAGTCTCAGTGATCTCTATATCAAAGGTAATTCTTTTGCCACTTAAGATAATAATCTACGAATCACCCTTCTCCAGGATGTTTCGTCGTGGTATCATGGCAACTCAACTCCTCGCTACGTGGACAATCGTTTACCACCTTCTTAGGTGTGGAATCGTTGTTTACCTAGTGAACCTTCGTCATCCGTTTCTTTCCACCCCTCTTGATTTGTATCTCGTGTCTCAACCCGAGAGATGGTTCTATGTCTCATTCCGTGAGTTAATCCTGAGTTGTTCGATCCTCGAGAAGATCGACCCTTCTAGAGCTTTCCTTTCCTCTTCTTGTCATGATTAGCTGGAGTTCTCAGAGCAAGACGACAAGACAAAGATGGTGTTCGAATCAACGTTCCTATGAAGTGCAACCTGGATCGTGAAGACTGTGCTAGTTTGCGTTACCCTTCACCTTACCCTACGCTTGAATCTCGAGACGAGATTCTTGTTTAGTGGGGGTGAGTTGTCACATCCCTAGCTTCTGGTATGCTCTAGGTTAGCCTCATGTGTGCTTCATGTTTAAATTCTGAAAATTTGAACTGAGGGAATTTTGGAAGCCTCAAAAACTTAAATAAAAGAGGGGCAAAAACCCTAGAACTCTCATCCATTGTTCCAAAATGCTCTTCTTAAATGTTTGATAATTTTTGGCAAGGGTTCTAGTCCCAACCAAAATATTGAACATTTTTAAGGATTTATTTTTGGGACTTTGGATTTAATTCATTAGCTATTTGAATTTGAATTATATTCATATAATTAGAATATAATTTCAAATACCCCTGAAATATTTTATGAGCTCTTGGAAAAGTCCATCTAGCAAAATAAAAATATTCAGAGGAGCTTTGGCATTGTTTGAATTATTTTTAAATTCAAAACAATGGCAAAAGAATTAAATAAAAAGAAAAACAGAACAGAATTAAATAAAAAGAGCAGAAGCCTACCTAACTCACCTGCAGCCCACCTGGCGCCCCCCAACCGGCCCAGCCGGCCCAGCCCGCCACCGCTACTCCCCCCCCTGTCGTCTTCCTCTTGCCAGTGGGAGCAGCTGCGTGCTCGCACGCGCGCGGCCGAGGAGGCCACCTCCTCCCTGCCTGGCTGCCTCCTCCTGCCCTGGTCCCTCCCGCGACGCCATGCAGCCCCCGACCCCATCTCACTTCTCCCTCGCTCTCTGGACCTCCCTCCCCCTCGCTCCTCTGTTTCCCCTCCCGCGACCGAATGGAGGCCGTCGCCGCCGACCAGCGCTCGCGCGGCCACAGCCACCGTCTCGTCTCCCCGACGCCTCCCAGACCTTCGCCGGTCCTCCCTCGTCCTCCTCGTCGTCTCACGCGACCAGAAGAGCCCCGGAACGCCGCCCCCGACGTTTTCCCCCTCGCCGGCCGCCGAGGATCTTCTCCATCGATTCGGCCACTCCGGCGCGCCCCCGAGCCCACTAACCCTCCCTGCAGCTCCGCGGTGAGCCCTCGACCCGATTCCCCCTCTCCCCGTGCCCCACCTCCCTCTCTAGCTAGCCCCACCACCTTGCCCGAGAATCCCTCGCCGCCGGCCATGGCGCCGTCGCGGTCACAGCCGTCGCCGCTTGCTTATGAGCCCGCCAACGCGCTCAGCGCATCCGAAGGAGCTCAAATCACCCAATTGCTGCTCCTCCCGTGCTTTGTGGCATGGTTCCCGTCGATAGCCGAACTCTGGCAGCCGCAAAAGAGCTCGCCGCCGGCAGCTCCGGCCACCCCAGCTGCTGTCGCTTATCTCTTTAGATGCGCCTTCCTCCCAGGAACCCGTAGGAGCAAACCGCACGTCAAATGGTGCTCCGTAGCGAGCGCACGGTGCACCTCCGCTGTTGGCCGTGGTCGTCGCCGGCGACACTCCGGTGGCTGGTGACGTGGCGCTGATTTAGTTAGCACAAATGACCACGCTGAACACCCCCCACAGCCACTAACAGTGGGCCCCACCCCTGGTCAAACCCCAGTCAGCGCTGGGTTTGACCGGGATTAGCTCCTGTGTCACTGACGTGTGGCCCCCACACGTCAGGTTTGACCTGGGGCGCCCGATTGACTCTGCTGACGTCACAGTGACGTGGTGCTGACGCCATAATCATTTCTGGATTTAATATTAATCAGGAAATTCCAGAAAATAGCTAAAACTTCAATAAATCATAGAAAATTAATCGTAACTCCAAATTAAATAAATTATATATGAAAAATTATCAGAAAAATTCAAGGAATCCATCTGTACCATTTTCATGCATGTTAGAATAACTTATTACTACTGTTTAGGGCAAATGAAGTGAATGACATTTAAATAACCACATATGGAGTTTGAATTTAAATCTTGGATTCAAACCAACTTCATTTAATCTGGTTTTAGGTGCATTAGCCCAAAACACATTCATATTGCCATGTCATAGCATGCATCATATTGTGCATTGCATTGATCGTGTTTTTCTGTATTTGCCGGTAATTGTCCCCTCTCGATAGACGTGTACCGACGATGTGATCGATGACACCGATGAAGAGCTATATTATCTTCAGAAGTGCCAGGCAAGCAAAACCCCCTTGTTCATTCCGATACAATCCTACTCTCTCGCTCCTGCTCTCTTTTACTGCATTAGGACAACAACGACATATTTGATACTTGCTGCGGTAGCTGAACCCTTTATCCTTTGCATGACCTGTCATTGCCACAGTAAATAGATGAAACCCACTAGCATGAGTAGGAGTTGTTTGAGCCCTGATGTGCCTACTCATTCATGCTTGTTTGTCATGCCTGCTACTGCTTAGAGTTGAGTCAGGTCTGATTCATCGGGGATGAATCAGAGGCGTGTGAACATGTCCTACTATGGGTGAACTAAGTGTGTAAACACGATTTGGTAAAGGTAGCGGTGAGAGGCCAGGTAGGAGTACATGGTGGGTTGTCTCATTGCAGCCGTCCTCAGGAACTGAGTTCTGTGTTTGTGATCCATGACCAGTTACTACCACACATTGGGGTATGGTAACTCGACCCCTCTCGACTTATTAATCAACATGATCTCTGTCCAGGAGTTGCAACTAGTTTCTGGTGTTTGTAGGTAGTGTTAGTAGTCTACCAAGTGGCACCCGGTACAGGTGGGCTTGGGACAGACTAGGCACAGTGGCCCGGTGTACCAAGTGGCACCCGGTTGGTGGGCTTGGGAACCCTGCACACATCGTTTGGGGCCGTAAGTGACACCCCGGCCGGATCTCCTTGCGGATGGAACCCGAATAGGCGATAAACCTGGACTAGAGACTTGTTCGGTTAGTCAGGTCGTGGCCGACTCCCTCGCCCGGTTTACGCTTGAAGGTTGCCGAGGTACATGACGTGTACAGGGCGGTAAGTGGCGAGAGCGTGTGTGAAGAAGTACACCCCTGCAGGGTTATCATTATCTATTCGAATAGCCGGATTCCTCGGATATGGAAACGTGGACCCCTTGTACAGTTCATAGACAATTGAAAGTGGATACTCTAAAATACGCAAGATAAGCGTGAGTGCTATGGATGGCGTTCTCGTAGGGAGACGGGAGCGGATCCATAGTGGTGTATTGATATGGTGAATATGTGGACTCGTGTGCGCCACCTCAAAAGAGTTACTTGCAGTCGTAGTTCAGGATAGCCAACGAGTCAAAGCTGGCTTGCTGCAGTTAAACCCCACCATCCCTTTGTTGATAATGATGCATATGTAGATAGTTCTGATGTAAGTCTTGCTGGGTACATTTGTACTCACGTTTGCCTATTTTATGTTTTTGCAGAGAGACTTCAGTCTCACTAGTATTTCCGCGTGGTCTTTGACGTTTAGCTTGTTACCTCAGCTACGATTTGGTAGATAGTCAGGCTTCTCAGCCTTTTTCATTTATAGATGTCTGTACTCAGACATGATAGCTTCCGCTTGTGCTTTGTTTTGTATGCTCTGAATGTTGGGTCATGAGACTCATGTTTGTAATATCTCGCTCCTCGGAGCCTATTGAATAAATACTTGAGTCATAGAGTCATGTTGTGATGCCATGTTGTGTTCGCACATATCGAGCATATTGTGTGTATGTTATTGAAATGCTTGGTATGTGTGGGATCTGACAATCTAGTTGTTTATCCTTGGTAGCCTCTCTTACCGGGAAATGTCTCCTGGTGTTTCCACTGAGCCATGGTAGCTTGCTACTGCTCCGGAACACTTAGGCTGGCTGGCATTTGTCCTTCTTCGTTCCTGTGTCTGTCCCTTCGGGGAAATGTCACGCGATGAATACCGGAGTCCTGTTAGCCCGCTACAGCCCGGTTCACCGGAGTCCTGCTAGCCCAGTGCTATAGCCTGGATTCACTCGCTGATGACCGACACGTTCGATGTTGGGTCATGGATGCCTGTCCCTGTAAGTTTGTGCCACTTTGGGTTTACGACTAGCCATGTCAGCCCGGGCTCCTTATCATATGGATGCTAGCGACACCGTCATATACGTGTGCCAAAAGGCGCAAACACTCCCGGGCTAAGGTAAGGCGACACCCGTGGGAATACCGTGCGTGAGGCCGCAAAGTGATATGAGGTGTTACATGCTAGATCGATGTGGCATTGAGTCGGGGTCCTGACAGAAGTGAAAAGACTGCCACGGTCTGAATTGATCTCTAGTGGAACACCATGAAGTGACACTATTCGAGAAATGTATAAGTCAGCAAGCTGACTAGCAGTGATACTCTCTCGAACAGGAAGGAAGTGAGCCACTTTGGAAAGACGATCAACGACTACAAAGATAGCGTTATTCCCTCTCTTGGTCCTGGGAAAGCCGGTGATGAAGTCCATACCAACTTTATCCCATTTCCATTCAGGAATAGCTAAAGGCTGAAGGGTGCCAGCAGGCCTTTGATGCTCTGCCTTAACGCGACGACAAACGTCACATTTAGCAATGAACTCAGCGATTTCTCTCTTCATCCTAGTCCACCAGAACCTCTGGCATAGGTCGTGATACATCTTAGTACTACCGGGATGAATCGTGAGAGGAGATGCATGCGCCTCCTTAAGAATCAATTGTCGAAGATGTTGATTCTTGGGAACCACCAAGCGATTCTCAAAGAAAACAACACCACGATCATCCATAGAGAAACATCCACCAACTCCCTTCTTAATGTTTCTCTTGATCCGAGAAATTCCTGTGTCTTGCTTTTGAGCTGCGATAATCTGATCCTTAAGATCAGGTTTCGCCACCAGGGTAGAAAGGAATCCGTGAGGAGCAATGTGAAGATTAAGCTTACAGAATTCCTCATGGAGAAGTGGTTGGCCTTGCTGCAACATGAGATTGTTGCAATAGGGTTTACGGCTTAGAGCATCAGCCATGACATTGGCTTTGCCTGGGGTGTAGGTAATCCCTAGATCATAATCTATGATCAACTCCAACCAACGTCTTTGCCTAAGGTTCAGATCCGGTTGGGTGAAGATATACTTGAGACTCTGGTGATCGGTGTAGATCTCGCAACGTTTACCAAGAAGGTAATGTCGCCAGGTCTTGAGTGCGTAGACTACGGCTGCAAGCTCTAGATCATGTGTAGGATAATTCTCCTCATGTGGATGCAACTGTCGAGATGCATAGGCAATCACATGACGATCCTGCATAAGAATGCAACCTAGTCCCTGTCGTGAGGCGTCACAATAGATAACAAAGTCCTTTGTGAAATCCGGTGGCACAAGTATGGGAGCAGAAGTCAGGCGTCTTTTCAGTTCCTGAAAACTGTACTCACATTATGGGGACCACTCAAACTTTTTATCTTTCTTGAGAAGTTCCGTGAGGGGTTTGGCTACTTTGGAGAAGTTTTCAACAAAGCGGCGACAATAGCTGGCTAGACCAAGGAAACTCCTAACTTGTTTAACGGTTTCAGGTGGAGTCCAATCAAGAACGGCCTTAACTCTCTCGGGATTGACAGCAATGCCCTTACCAAAGATTACGTGGCCTAGGTAGGTCACTTCCGGCAACCAAAATTCGCACTTGGAGAACTTGGCATAAAGGCGGTGCTCTCTGAGGTTTTCTAACACAAGTCTAAGATGTTCGGCATGCTCTTCTTCGTTCTTAGAGTAAATAAGAATATCATCGAGGTAAACCACGACGAACTTATCTAAGTACTCCATGAAGATCGAGTTCATCAAGCGGGAGAAAGTAGCTGGAGCGTTGGTTAGGCCAAAGGACATGACGGTGTACTCGTACTGACCATAACGAGTAACAAAGGCTGTCTTGGGAATGTCCCCGTTTCTGATCTTAATTTGGTGGTATCCTAACCTTAAATCCATCTTGGAGAAGACTGAGGATCCAGCGAGCTGATCATACAGGTCGTTGATCCTGGGGAGCGGATACTTGTTCCTTATCGTGACCAAATTAACGGGACGATAATCTACAACGATCCGGTCCGTACCATCCTTCTTCTTGACGAAGAGGACGGGGCAAGCCCAAGTAGAAGAACTAGGACGGATGAAACCCTTTTGCAAGGACTCATCAAGTTGTTTCTTAAGCTCGGCTAGTTCTAAGGGTGCCATCTTGTAAGGTCTCCTGGAGATTGGAGCTGTTCCTGGGATAAGATCTATGACGAACTCTACATCTCTGTCAGGCGGAACGCCTGGCAGTTCCTCTGGAAAGACATCCGGAAAGTCACGGACTACCGGAATATCTTCAAGGTCTGGAAGAGGGATGGCATTAAGGGAATAGAGCTGACGCTTTGCAACTCTAGTGGAGATAGTGACTATCTTGCCAGATGGGTGTGTGAGCTGAACAGACCTGGTGAAACAATCAATCTTGGCATGATGAGCTGTCATCCAGTCCATACCCAAGATGATGTTAATATCCAAAGACTTGAGAGATATCAAGGAAGCAAGGAATACAAGTCTGTCAACAAGGATTTCATTGCCATAACTTATCCTAGAAGTTTGCCATTTGGATCTAGGAGTTTGAATAAGTAGCAGGGAGGGCATATCACAAAATGACATGTCGTGCAAGCGGGCATAGCTTTCAGAAATGAAGGAATGAGACGCTCCAGTATCGAACAGAACCGATGCTGGATGACAGTTGACAAGGAGTGTACCAAGAACGACATCTGGATCATCATGAGCGCCTTTAGCTGAGACGTGATGCACACATCCATGTTTAATGGAAGCTGACTTGGCACTGATCATCTTGCGTGATGGCTTAACACAGCCAACAGACTTCTTGGGCTGAGGTGGAGCAACTCTGATCTGAGTGCAAATACGGGCGATGTGGCCTGGCTCTCCGCACTTGTAACAAATCTTGGAGGTAGGATGTGGACCTGCATTGGAAGGCGGTCCACCAATAGTCCTGGGTGGAGCATACTGCTGAACTGGATGAGGTGCCACATAAGATGGCCTCGGTACATGTCCGGAAGGAAGAGCGTAGTTTGGAACCCAAATCCGGCGCTTCTGAGAGCTAGAACCGGAGGAAGATCCCAAATCACGAGTGTGCTTACGAGACTCCTCGTAAGTGAGTTGAGCTGTCTCTGCATTAATGGCCTTATTCACAAGGGCTTGGAATGTATCACAATGATGCAGGTGGAGATCACGACGCAACTTGGGGTTAAGACCCTTCCGGAACCTAGCCTGCCTCTTGGCGTCCGTGGACACCTCTTCTGTGGCATAACGGGCGAGGTTCTCAAACTCTCTACTATAGGCATCAACAGCCATCTTACCCTGGGTCAAACTACAGAACTCTTCTCTCTTGCGATCGATGAGGGCTTCAGGAATGTGATGCTCGCGAAAAGCCTCAACGAAATCCCTCCAGGTAGGAATCTGGCCAGCTGGAAGCATAGCCTCATAGTTCTGCCACCAAAGACTAGCAGGACCTTCTAGGTGGTATGTGGCAAAGGTGACCTTGTCATCTTCAGCTACGCTCGCGGAACGCAGCTTATGAGTGATGCTACGGAGCCAGTCATCTGCATCGAGTGGCTCGATGGAATGATGAAAGGTGGGTGGGTGCAAGCGGATAAAGTCATGAATGGTCACAGATCCTTTGAACTGATGTGCGGTGTTCTCCTCGATACGTGCCAACAAGCGGTTGGACTCACGCTTGCTCCTCTCCATTTCTAACATGAACTCTGCCAACGAAGGCTGGTCGGGAGGATCCTCATCCCTACCATCTTCATGGTTCTGGCTACGAACAATAGAACTTGATGACATCCTGAGAAACGAAACCAGGGACGGAGTAAGCATTAACTACAGGCTATAGAATGTAGGACAAGGAATTTGTATCTCTCGAACTCCTAGGAAAATTCCGGCAGCATAACGGCAGTAAAATGCTCAGAATGAGACATCCTACTAAAAATGGGGTGGTAACATACTCATCAACATTACTCAAGGTTCTGAGATCATACTAAACAGACTACACCGGAAATACTCAAAACTGGGGTATGACTCTGATCAACCAATCCTATGGGACTACGGAGTAGTAACACGTGATCCTGATAGACGGAAGAGAAAGCCTAGTTCCTTAACCCCGTAGAAAAGATAGGATGACTCAGATCAGAAGACCATGAGGTATAAGGAGTAAAAAGAGCCTTACGTTCCAACCCACAATCAATTCCCTTACATAACTAAAGATTTTCTAGACTCAACTTCGACCAACTTGGCTTGGTAATCCTACAAGCAGTCAGGCTCTGATACCAGCACTGTCAGGACCCCGACTCAATGCCACATCGATCTAGCATGTAACACCTCATATCACTTTGCGGCCTCACGCACGGTATCCCCACGGGTGTCGCCTTACCTTTGCCCGGGACCGTTTGCGCCTTTTGGCACACGTATATGATGGTGTCGCTAGCACCCATATGATAAAGAGCCCGGGCTGACAAGCCTAGTCGTAAACCCAAAGTGGCACTAACTTACAGGGACAGGCATCCATGACCCAGCATCGAACGTGTCGGTCATCAGCGAGTGAATCCAGGCTGTAGCACTGGGCTAACAGGACTCCGGTGAACCGGGCTGTAGCGGGCTAACAGGACTCCGGTATTCATCGCGTGACATTTCCCTGAAGGGACGGACACAGGAACGAAGAAGGACACATGCCGGCCAGCCTAAGTGTTCCGGAGCAGTAGCAAGCTACCAGGGCTCAGTGGAAGCACTAGGAGACATTTCCCGGTAAGAGAGACTAAGGATAAACAACTACATAGTCAGATCCCACACATAGCAATACACATTACACGTACGCATAACATGCAAGTATGTGCTGTACAACATGGCATCACAGCATAACTCAACAACTCATATAGATAAAGGCTCAGAAGAACTATCATAGCATTAATTACAAACAGGGGTCACATGACCCAACATTCAGAGCAATCAAGCAACAAGCGGAAGCATTACATGTCTGAGTACAAACATCTAAAAATGAAAAAGGCTGAAAGCCTGACTATCTACAACGTCCGATCAAGATCGTAGCTGAGGTACAAGCTACTCGTCGAAGTCCACGAGAACACTATTAAGACCGAAGTCTCCGCTGCAAAACATAATTAAAGCAACATGAGTACAAAGGTACTCAGCAAGACTTACATCAGATCCTATCATACATGCATTTGTATCAAGAGGGTAATGTGGGGTTTAGTTGCAGCAAGCCAGCTTTGACTCTGTGGCTATCCTGTTCTACGACTACCAGAAACTCTTGAGGTGATATGGCGCACACGAGTCCACTAATCACCACACAATACACTACTATGGATTCATCCCCGTCTCCCTACGAGAAGGCCATCCATAGCACTCACACTTGTCTTGAGCATTTTAGAGTATCCACTTCAAGTTGTCTATGTACCATGTAGGTATCCAAGAAGTCCATAACCGCGGACCCGGCTATTCGAATAGATCATGTTAACCCTGCAGGGGTGTACTTCTTCACACACGCTCTCGCCACTTACCGCCATGTACACGTCATGTATCTCGGCAACCTTCAAGCGGAAGTCTGGCGAGGGTGTCGGCCACGACCTGACTAACCACACAAGACTCTAATCCAGGTTTATCGCCTATTCGGGTTCCATCCGCAAGGAGATCCGGCCGGGGTTTCACTCACGGCCCCAAACGATGTGTGCAGGGTTCCCAAGCCCACCTCGCCGGATGGATCTACGCTTGGTACACCGTGCCACTTGTGCCTAGTCTGTCCCAAGCCCACCTGGCCGGGTGCCACTTGGTAGACTACTAACACTACCTACAAACACCAGAAACTAGTTGCGACTCCTGGACAGAGATCAAGTTGGTTAATAAGTCGAGAGGACTTGGAGCGCCCGGAGCCCAATGTGTGGTAGTATCGAGTCATTGGACAACATACATAGAACTCAGTGCTTAAGGATGGTTCCAGTGAGACAACCCACCATGTACTCCTACATGGCCTCTCACCGCTACCTTTACCAAATCGTGTTCACACACTTAACTCTCAGCACCAGAACATATCGTAACACTCCAATTCATTCCCAATGAATTAGACCTGACACAACTCTAAGCAATAGCAGGCATAGCATGGTAGGAACACCACAATGGCTTCAATCAACTCCTACACACACTAGTGGGTTTCAACTATTTACTGTGGCAATGACAGGTCATGCAGAGGAATGGGTTCAACTACCGCAGCACAAAGTAGCAGAAGAATCGTTGTTGTCCTAATGCAATAACTGAGAGCAGGAGCGAGAGAGTAGGACTGTATCGGAATGAACAAGGGGGTTTGCTTGCCTGGTAAATCAACAAGGGAGGCACTGCTTCACAGACATGTACTCTGGAACGTCCTTCGGAGTAGGACCTATCGAGAAGGAGCGGTGCCAACAATGAATACACAAGCATATGCAACAATATGATGCATGAACATGGCATGAAGTTGTGATGTTGTTCGAACTAATGCAACTGGTATCCATTTGGTTTGAAGTCCATTTGAACCAAAGGTTCAAATGCATCTCCAAATTAAGCTCCTATATATGCCATAATGTGTTTTCTCATATTCAGCATGTATAAGTTGGTTTGTCATGCATGAAACTAGTACAGATGGATAGATTGCATTTTTCTGATAATTTTTCATATATAAATCATTTCAATCTGAGCTACGGTTGAATTTCTATGAATTTTTGAAGTTAAAACAATTTCTGGAATTTCCTGATTTAATTTAAATCCAGAAATCATATTATTGCGCCAGCATGACATCAGCATGACGTCAGCAGTCAACTGCGGCTGACTGGGGTCAAACCTGACGTGTGGGGTCCACACGTCAGTGACACTGGGGTTAACCCCGAGTCAAACCTGGGCTGATTAGCTTTGACTAAGCCCTCGGGCCCACTGGTCAGCGTCAGTAGGTGGGGATTAGTGCCTAATTAACAAAACCACATCAGCCCGCCGGAGTTCTGGCCGGTGGCGACCAATAGCGCGGCGGCGACTCGCCGGACTTGCGCTACAAGCGGCGTTTGGTCGCGCGAAGACCACCGGGGCGTAGCCCGTCGTCGTCCGCAACCAGGGGAGCTGGTGGGGGGCTGCGGGGGCGCCGGAGCTCGCCGGCGCAAAGCTCGGGGCGGCGGCCGGAGTTCGGTGAAGAGGGACGGAGCGCTATGGTGCACGGGAGGAAGAGTGGGTAGGTGCTCTGTGTTCCTGGGAACGCGCCGAGGACGACAGCGTGCTCGGACGCGACGTGTGGGGGCTCTAGCCACGGCGACCTCGTGGCCGGCGGCGATGAGCTCTCGGGCTCGACGAAGCCCGCGGTTGGAGGAAGAAATCGGCATCGGGGAGGGGAAGGTTCAGTGCGGAGCCTCACAACGAGACCAGCGAGCGCGAGGGCGAGGTCGGGGATGCCCGGTAGCTCCCGAATCGACGGCGAGGATCCACGGCGGCCGGAGGCGAAGATGGCGACGGCGACGGCTCCACGGGGTGCTCCGTGTTGCATGGCTCGACGAGGAGGTAGAGGGGGTCGCGGCGGAGCTGGGGAGCGTGTCGGGGAGGCGGTGGCTACGGCTACGGTGGACGGCGGCGATGAGCTCCGCTCGGCTGCGCGCGAGAGAGAGAGCAGAGGAGGGGGGAAGGAACGAGAGAGAGTGAGAGGGTACGGGGGGGGGGGCGTGGCGTCTCCTGGGGCATCTAGACGAGGAGGGGAGAGGGCAGGCAGGCAGGGAGGCTGGTGGCGTGGCGCTCCGCCCGTGCGCGCGCATCGGCCACACGCCTGGCTGACTGGCGCCAGGAGGACGAGGCGGTGGTGGGCTGGGCTGGCTTGCTGGGCCAGAGGCGCCAGGTAAGAAGCCCAGGTAAGGTTTTTTCCTGGTTTTGTTTTTCTTTTCTATTTTTCTGACATTTGTTCTGATTTAGTAATAATACTAAATCAATTTATTTACTTATGCCATTTTTTATGGAAGCTAGATATATTAATCCAGAGCTCCTTTATAAATGGCATAATTTTTGGACAATATTTTATATATATAACAATATATATCCAAAGCAAATAATTACTGCATTAATTCCAAATGCCCAAAATAAATACCTATGAGCTCTTAAAAATATTGGTTTGATTTTTATCTCTGTCCAATATTTTCAGAGAGCAACATGAGCATTTTCTTGGACCCTTTTGGAGAAATTTTTATTTGGGTCATTTTCAAAAATGATTCTGAGGGTTCCACCAATCCTCATTTCAAATTTAAATGGAATATAAACATGATGCACAAATGACTAGCTAGTCTAGGTCATACCAGAACTAGGGATGTGACAATGGCCGCCGCTCTAATAAAGATCTTATCTGCTTAGGAATTCCTCCGGGTCAACCCACGGGGCGGATTTTCTATGTACAATCCTCCAAGCTGGGTAAGCGAACACTTTCACTTGCCCATCCATTTCATATTCCCATAGTCAAGTATTTAGTCTAGCAATTTCAACGCAGGAGCTACGCCAGACTGTAAAACAGATAAACAACCCTCCTCCACAACCCGAGGACCCGGAACGGTCCCTCGACCCGGACTCCCAAGAGGACCCGGACTTATGTGTGGAGCAAATCGATGGGGTGTTTCATCAATTGAGAAAGGACAACACCTTAGTGGCCATTACGGCTGATTATCCCGGACTACTTCCAGCCTCACAAGTACCCGAGACCGAAGTCCCACTACCTTTAATATGATCTGCCCGCGCTTATTTTTGATCACCGCATATCGATGGTGTTTTTGCAGGGGAAGTCCTTGAGGCAGAGGGCCAAGCCTGCGGCGGCTAGCCAACAAGGGGCATCAAGGCCTGGCAGGCTGAAAAGAAGTGCGGTTCGGATTGAGACGCCGGTGCAATGGTATGGCGTGCCATTCTGTTCCCAGGTTGTATTCCCTCAAGGCATACTAACGCTCGTGCTTTTTCCAGGAAGAAGAGCGCTCGCCGGACAATATCCGCAGAGGTTGCCAATCGTGCCTCTATCGGCCACGCTCCAAAGCAAGGTCCGGAAGCGGAGGCAAACACGAGGCACGCACCAGACGCTCCTCCGACAGAGGATGTGGACGGGTTGTCTGCCACCAATTCCGAGGTGGAGAGTGCCATGAACCACATGCATCGCCGGACAGTTCTTCATGACGCTTGTTTCTCCCAAGAGGCATTGGATGCCTTTAATACGGGAGATGCGTACCTCTGTGCACTCAAAATGGTCTAGCCAGAGCCACAGAGCAGTATGTAAAAGACATACGGGTGAGAAAATTTGATGGTTATATATGCTAGTAGCCCCCGAGACTTGAAACAGTTAGAACAACTGATTTAAGGATCATTTGTTATGCAGGATCTTACAGAAAAGAATACCCAACTATCCTAGGAGCTGGAAGAGTGCAAGGCCCAACTTGAGGCCGCACTAGCCGCGACAGGGAAGGCCAAGGAGACCCCCTCTAGTATATATGCTTCGAAAGATAAGTATGTTGAAAAGTGCGGCATGCTTGCAAATCTGAAAATAACATTGCAGATGGCGCCGGAGTAGATCCGGACAAGCAACAACTCTTGCGCCGGTTAAAGGCCGGCGAGAGCGTGCTTACGAGGGTGAGGCAAGAGAAGAATAAGCTCCAAGATGCCAACACCCAGCTGGGCGAGGAACTAAAAGATGTTCATGCTCAGCTGTCGGACTCCGTGAAGGAGAATCAACGACTTTGACGCGGCATTTTTGGTAAGTGCTTGAGCGAACTTCGAAAAAGAGTTCGGCGAGGAAGTTGATTGACAGAGATATGTCTGTAGGTATGCTAACAGGTCGACCTGCGGAGGGAATGCCCGGTTCTACGGGTGACCTTCTTCCTGAGCTATCACAACTGCACGAACGAGTTCGGCAGGTGATGCAAGGCGTCGCCCAGGCCTTGTGGCCATCCGTCTCCATGCCCGAAGGCCTTGGAGAGCTTGTAGAGAAGCTGAAGGGAGCACGGTGGCACTTCCGATTATGGAAGATATCGGCCTGCCGTCAAGGTGCCAGGGAGGCCTTGGCCATGGTGAATACGCGATACACGAAGGCTGACCCAAACCACATGGCCGAGGTCGGACCTGTGGGCCCGATGGGAAGGAGATCCTTATCAGTTTAGTGTACGGCCAGGTGGAGCTGGCCACCAAGTATTCCCAACAGGACTGTAAATTAGACAGCCTGTTGGATGGTATTGAAGAAGAATATACCCAGTCAAATTGACTATGTAATTTAAGATGACATGTAAAATGCCTTCTAGCCGGATTGTAGATCGTTTGTCATGGCGGACCTTTTCACTTCAACCTCGGGACCCGATAGTCCAGAGTGTGTCCGAATACCCTCTCGGTTATGTAAGAACCGGGGCATGCATGGAGACCAGGCGTAGGGGTCATTAGTGCTTGAACAGACAAGTGCCCAACTAGTTATGTTATATTACATGGTTAGTAAGAAACATCTTCCAGGGAGAATAGTTCCGTCAGGGGTTCCTTTCCCTGGGAAGCATGCCCTAAAGTGCATGTCCGGACTACGAAAAAAAAGCAGAAAAGCATCTAGGGGCAGATAAATAAACGAGTGAGAAATCATCTTTTAGTTCACCGACCAAATATTCCCTTAAGAACGCTAGCTTTCGGCTTCACCCAGTCTGAGGTACACATCCGGCTGACCCGGTAGTAATAATCGTAGAGGTGCTCCCTTTACCGCCTAGCCGAACAATCGGGAACATAGGGGTAAGCGCAGGAGCCAGGCAACCCAGCTTGGCCAAAACTTAAGTTACATCGATGCATATAATGGTGAATAAAAGGTACATGCGGAAGTGTGACACATGTGTTGGTCATGAGGCCCGTATAAACAAGCTTCTGTTAAAGAAGCCCCCAGGTATAAAGAGCGCGGATAGCGCGTCAATTGTGTGCGAATGAGGCGCAAACGAGACCTTAAAAGGATGTAAGAGAAAAGTAGGGAGAAGGAGAGAAATATAAGACAGCTAATGTGTAAAAAATGGATAGAGGAAGGAGACGAACAGAGAGTCCGACGCTAGGCGTAGAATCTTTGTAGACGGGCTGCGTTCCATGGGTTCGGCTCGAGTCGGTTATCCAATGCGTTTCGCAGACGGTATGCTCCGCCAGGCAGGACCTGGTCGATTATGAAGGGACCTTCCCATTTGGGCTTGAGTTTGTCCTTTTTCTTGTCCGGCAGGCGTAGAACTAGTTCGCCAACATTGTAAGTTTTGGCCTGTACTTCTCTGCTTTGATATCTTCGAGCCTGCTGTTGATAAAATGCGGAACAGGCGTTTGCCACATCGCGCTCCTCCTCCAAGGCGTCCAAACTGTCCTGCCGATCGCATTCGGCTTCTCTTTCTTCGTACATGCGCACACGAGGTGAGTCATGAATTATGACGCAGGGCAGAACTGCCTCTGCGCCGTATACCATAAAGAATGGTGTGAATCCGGTAGTGCGATTCGGCGTGGTCCGCAACCCCCAGAGTACGGAGTCGAGCTCCTCTACCCAGTGCGTGTTAGATTCCTTGAGGGACCGCACTAGTCTGGGTTGATGCCGCTCATGATTAGACCATTTGCTCGCTTGACTTGACCGTTAGTTTGTGGGTGATAGACTGAAGCGTAGTCGAGCTTGATGCCCATGTTTTTGCACCAGAGTTTTACCTTGTCGGCCGTAAAGTTCGTGCCGTTATCACTGATGATGCTGTGGGGGACGCCATAACGGTGTACGACCCATGATATGAAGTCTAGCACCGGTCCGGATTCGATCGTCTTAACAGGCTTGGCCTCTATCTATTTGGTGAATTTGTCGACCATGACCAATAGGTATTTTTACTTGTGGGTTCCTCCTTTAAGGGGTCCAACCATGTCAAGCCCCCAGACCGCAAAGGGCCAGGTGATGGGTATAGTTTGGAGGGCGGTGGGTGGCATATGGCTTTGGTTAGCAAATAATTGGCAACCGACGCATCGTTGGACTAAGTCCTGAGCATCTGCCCGGGCCGTCGGCCAATAAAATCCAGTACCGAAGGCCTTGCTTACAAGGGCCCGGGCAGCGGCGTGGTGCCCGCCAAGTCCGGCATGAATTTCAGCTAGAAGGTTCTGCCCTTCCTCTTCAGAGATACACCTTTGAAGGACTCCGGTGGTGCTTTTCTTATAAAGCTCTCCTTCATGGACTTTATAGGCTTTAGATCGCCGCACTATGCAGCATGTCTCGTTTTGGTCCTCGGGAAGTTCCCCCCTTGTTAAGTAGGCTAAGAATGGTTCTGTCCACGGGGCAATGACTACCATTATTATGTGGGTTGAGGATGTTACCTCGTTGGCAGTGCCTCCCGTTGTGTCAGAATGTTCGGTGTCAGGTGGTGCGGCTGGGTCCAGGTTGTTATTTCTGGATTCCCCTTCCCATTGTACGGATGGCTTGAATAGCCTCTCCAAGAAAATGTTGGGGGAGACTGCATCGCGGTTTCCGCCGATGCGTGCCAAGACGTCTGCTGCCTGATTGTTTTCTCGGGCTATATGGTGAAATTCGAGCCCCTCGAACCGAGCTGACATTTTTAGGACGATGTTGCGATAAGCTGCCATTTTCGGATCCTTGGCGTCAAAATCTCCATTTATTTTGGATATTGCGAGGTTCGAATCCCCACGCACCTCTAGGCGTTGGATGCCCATGGAGACTGCCATCCGGAGACCATGTAGAAGGGTCGCGTATTGGGCTGCATTGTCAGAGTCCGTATACATTATCTAGAGTACATATTGAACTGTATCTCCTGTTGGGGATGTCAGAACGACGCCAGCCCCTAGGCCCGCTAACATATTGGAGCCGTCGAAGTGCATGATCCAGTTGGAATATGTGCCGTACTCCTTAGGGAGTTCGGCTTCAGTCCATTCGGCGACAAAGTCGGCCAAAACTTGCGACTTGATAGCTCGCCGTGGCTTATAGGTTATATCGAACGGGAGGAGCTCAATGGCCCATTTGGCAATCCAGCCCGTCGCGTCGCGGTTGTTTATAATATCGTTAAGAGGTACTTCGGAGGCTACTGTTATTGAACACTCTTGAAAGTAGTGTCGTAGCTTCCGGGATGCCATGAACACCGCGTACATTATCTTTTGATAATGCGGGTATCGTGACTTGCATGGAGTGAGGACAGTGGACACGTAGTAAACTGGTTTTTGAAGGGGGAATTCGTGTCCGTCTGTTTCTCGTTCGACGACGAGCACTGCGCTTACAACTTGATGAGTTGCCACAATGTATAATAGCATTGGTTCACCGGTGTTAGGCGCGGCCAGGACCGGGTTTGTTGCCAATATGGATTTTATTTCTTCGAGTCCGGCCATGGCGGCATCCGTTCACTCAAAGTGTTCGGTGCACCGGAGGAGGCGATAAAGGGGTAATGCCTTTTCTCCCAAGCGGGAGATGAAGCGGCTTAGAGCCGCCACGCATCCAGTCAATTTTTGTATTTGCTTGAGGTCCTTCGGAATATCCAATTGTGACAGAGCTCGGATCTTGGCTGGGTTTGCTTTAATTCCTCTACCGGATACAATGAAGCCGAAGAGCTTTCCGCCTGGTACGCTAAAAATGCATTTTTCCGGGTTAAGCTTGATGTCATATGTTCGGAGGTTATCGAATGTGAGCCTCAAGTTGTCTACTAGAGTTTCGACATGCTTGGTTTTGACGACCACGTCATCTACGTATGCTTCAACTGTTTTGCCGATCTGGTTTGCCAGACATGTCTGAATCATGCGCTGATATGTTGCGCCGGCGTTTTTGAGCCCGAAGGGCATTGTGTTGAAGCAGAATGGGCCGTATGGGGTGATGAATGCCGTTGCGGCTTTGTCTGGTTCTGCCATCTTAATTTGATGGTAACCAGAGTATGCGTCGAGGAAACATAATGAATCGTGTCCTATGGTAGCGTCAATGATTTGATCGATGCGGGGAGGGGGAAGGGATCCTTTGGGCAAGCCTTGTTGAGGTCCTTGAAATCGACGCATAGGTGCTAGGATTTGTCCTTCTTTGGTACCATCACCAGGTTTGCTAGCTAGTCCAGATGTTTTATATCTCCGATGAATCCGGCCTCCAGTAGTTTGGCTAGCTCCTCTCCCATGGCTTGTCTCTTAGGTTCAGAGAAACACCGAAGAGCCTGCTTAACAGGCTTGAATCCTTTTAGGATGTTTAGGCTGTGCTCGGCTAGCCTGCGTGGGATTCCTGGCATGTCTGAAGGGTGCCAGGCAAAAATGTCCCAATTTTCGCGTAGGAATTCTCGTAGTGCGACGTCTACATCAGGGTATAATTGCGCCCCGATGGAGGCCTTTTTGTAGGGTCCGTTGGATGGACTTGGAATTTGACTATTTCGTCCGCCGGTTTAAAGGAGGTGGACTTGGATCTTTTATTGAGTACCACGTCATCCCTGCTCACCGTGGAGCGCAGCGCAGTCAGTTCTACAGCTGCTAGGGCTTCGGATAGTGCCTCAAGGGCCAGTGCGCTTGTCTTGTTTTTGGCGCGCAGTGCTATGTCCGGGTCACTAGCAAGAGTGATGATTCCGTTGGGTCCGGGCATTTTGAGCTTCATGTACCCGTAATGGGGTATAGCTTGAAAAATTGTGAATGCCTCTCACCCTAACAGAGCATGGTATCCGCTGCTGAACGGGGCCAGTTGAAATGTGACCTCCTCGGGCCTGTAATTATCCAGCGTGCCGATCACCACATCCAGTGTGATTTTTCCTATACAACACGCTTCCCAACTAGGGATTATTCCTCTAAAGGTTGTGTTGCTTCACTCAATGCGGCTCCAGTCTATTTCCATTTTCCGAACGGTATCCTCATAAATGAGGTTTAATCCGCTGCCACCATCCATGAGTACCTTGGTAAGTCAAAAGCCGTCCACTATTGGACTGAGGACCAATGCGGCTGGTGCTCAGGCTGTTCGGAATTTAGGTTCATCACTAGCATTAAAGGTAATAGCCGTGTCACTCCATGGATTTATTGGTGCTACCTGGTAGACTTCTATAAGGCTGCGGAGTGTTCGTTTCCGCATATTGTTTGATGCGAAAGTCTTGAAGACTGTTGATACCGTACTGGTATTCCAGGGCTGGTGCTCTGCGGATTCTGGAGCTAGAAGCTCCTCGCCACTTCTGGCCACCTGCCGGAGTATCCAACATGCTCTAAGGCTATGCGTTGGTGTGGCGCCCTCTGTACTATGAATTTTACAGGGTCCATTGAGCCATCCCTCCAGTACGGTTCCATACCCTACAGAGAGCTTTTTCTTTTTGGTGTTTAGCCCAGGTGCCTAGCGATAATGCGCCCTTTTATTTCAGACCGGGGTTGTATTTTGGGCCGGATCGTCCCAGAATTTTATTTCGGTTTTCTAGACACTTTCCATTGCATAGTATTTTCGTACTATGGATGCCAAGTCAGCGAAGCATGTAATTTCACGGCGACTTATGGCGTTGAGGATTCTGATGTCCATGCAATTATTGTAGAAGAATGAAATTGCATCCTCCTTGCGGCAGTCCTCTATCCTGTTCATAGCCAGGAGGAATCTGACCCAGTAATGGTGTACTGTTTCTGTGGGCTCTTGCCGAATTTGGGATAGATCCCTGATATTTGGGTGGGCGGGTGGAGTTAAATCCGGATCCTCGCCCAATCTGAGACTCAGGGGCCAAGGAGTTTCCGAACTCGGAAGCTTGGGTTCTTGGATGTTGTCCAATGGATCTAGCCCGCTGCCTGACTTTAGGTTCAGGGCTTGAGTGACGTTCTCCCCTCCGCGGGTATCCGGCTTGGAGGGATCGACATATCTGGTCCTTAAGATGGGTGAAGATTCGCCGCATTGTTCCTCCACCAATGCGACGTGGTGAGTGACCTGGGGAGAGTCAATCTCTCTCGGATCGGGTTTAAGCCCAATCTGATCGTAGTCTGTAGCGACTCCCAGGGCGGCGATGCGATCCAAGAGATTGTTTAAGGAAGAGAGCTCCATCGGATCTAACTGATCGGCGAGTTCCGAGTTGAAGTGGAGATTGCTTTCAATGACCCGAGAAGTCATCGTCGGCGCGGCGGCCGAACAGGCGGTCATAGGAAAACCGCCTAGTCGGAGAGTTTGGCCGATAGCCAAAGCTCCTTTAGCAACAGCATCGTCTTTAAAGATAGGATGCGACATCCTTCCTGATGGCAACGGCACAGCGGAACTCTCAATGAAAGCACCAATGTCGGTGTCAAAACTGGCGGATCTCGGGTAGGGGGTCCCGAACTGTGCGTCTAGGCGGATGGTAACAGGAGGCAAGGGTCACGATGTTTTTACCCAGGTTTGGGCCCTGTCGATGGAGGTAAACCCTACTCCTGCTTGATTAATATTGATGATATGGGTAGTACAAGAGTTGATCTACCACGAGATCAGAGATGCTAAACCCTAGAAGCTAGCCTACGGTATAATTGTTGTTCGTCCTACGGACTAAAACCCTCCGGTTTATATAGACACCGGAGAGGGCTAGGGTTACACAGAGTCGGTTACAATGGGAGGAGATCTACATATCCGTATCGCCAAGCTTGCCTTCCAGGCCAAGGAAAGTCCCATCAGGACACGGGATGAAGTCTTCAATGTTGTATCTTCATAGTCCAGGAGTCCGGCCAAAGGTCATAGTCCGGTCATCCGGACACCCCCTAATCTGGAACTCCCTCACCCCCTGCTAGCTGGGACCCACCATAGTGGGTGGCTGACTTGTGGGCCTACTAAGTTGACGAGGACGGAGGGCTTTGTCAACTTAGTCAATATGAACAATTCTAGCTCCAGCGACCGTACGATGTCCATCCAACGGCCATAATGCTTCTTCAACCTCTGGTCTTCTTGCTCCAGCCGCCCGCCGCATGCTCCTGCCTCTCGTGGCCGGCTGTGATGCCACGGAGGCCTCACCATCCACTACTACTCCCACCGCTGGCCCAGGATATCCCTCTACTCACCCACACCCCCTATTATTCTGCGGCGACAACAGCCTCACGCCGCAGCCGAACCAGTGAACCCTCGTACTCCTCTCCGCGTGGGCATCCACTGCCGCGTCTTGCCCGGCTCCTTGTCGTCCCCTTCCTAGGCCTCGCCATCGTCCACTGCCTTGGTGCTCTAGGCGCGGCATGGTCAATGTGGTCAACGACCGACTTCCATCGGAAGAGTACTGTACATGGAGAGGCTGACAGCTGGGTCCAAGGCCACAGGCCAGTTTTTTTGTGACTTGCCAAGGAAGTCGCTTTGTCAGGCCTGATGGGCTGCAAATCTTTCAAGACAAGGAGAGCTTGATTCGGCTGGCCGAGAAAATGGCCTATCAGTAATGAGAAATGGGCTGTACATTTTAAAAACACATCAAAACAGCAATTAGTTTCAAAGATCTTTTTTTCATTTCGAGATTTTAAATTACATTAATTTTTATGCGTGGAGAATTTGTTGGATTTTATATTGATATACATTTATTTTTAAAATCAGTTTGAATGTGAGTCAAAATTTCAGGATTAAAAACAGTTAGGACCGCACCGAAATATGCAAAATTTCGTATAATGTTTTAACCGTGGCCACAATATGGGCTGTAATGCGAACAAAAAGAATATGGGCTCGAAACAAAACCTTAAGAATTAGCAAATGGGCTGTAAATTATTAGAAATTATGGTAGATGGGTTGTATGCTGTTTTGCGCAGATTTGTGGCTTTCCTAAAAAAAAGGTTGACGCACAAGCAGTGACTGTTGGATGGCCATCCAACGGCCGTCGTGCTTCTTCAATCTCTACTCTTCCTGCTCCAACCGCTCAAACAAGCGCCAACAGGACTGCCTGGTCCCTCCTCCCCGCGGCCGGCTGTGCTGCCGCGCAGGCCTCACCGCCCCACCGTACTCCCATCGCTGGCCTAGCCATCCGTCTACTCACCCACACCTGTTGTTATTCTTCGGCGACGGCAGACGAACCAGTAAACCCTCGTTCAGTCGTACTCCCCTCCGCGTGGGAAACAACTAGGGAGTCTTCCCTGCCTCCGTCTCGTTCCCTTCCTAGGCCTCGCCGTCGTCCACCGCCTTGGTGCTCTTGGCGTGGCCTGGTCAACGTGGTCAACGACCGACATGCATCTGAAGTGGACTATATGTGGAGAGGCCGACAGCTGGGTCCACGGCCGCACGCAAGGAAATGCCTCCTTATTACGCGCAAAATAATGATTCCTCCACCTGACATTGGGGACCCACCGAAAGGGCCTCAGTATTTCGCGAAAAAACGTTACCGTGGGTGACAGCTCGGACCCACCAGCTATATCTTCGCACGCAAGGAAGTGCCTCCTTATTACGCACAAAAAAAATTAATACTCCCCCTGTTAGCTGGGACCCAGTATAGTGGCAGGCTGACTTGTGGGCCTACTAAGTTGACGGGGATGGGAGGATTTGTCAACTTAGTCAATATGCACAATTCTAGCTCCAGTGAACGTACGATGTCCATCCAACGGCCGTAGTGCTTCTTCAACCTCTGGTGTTCTTGCTCCAGCCGCCCAAACCAGCGCCGGTCGTGCCTCGTGCTCCTGCCTCCCGTGGTCGGCTGCGATGCAGCGGAGGCCTCACCGCCCCCTACTACTCCCACTGCTGGCCAGGCCATCCCTCTACTCACCCACACCCCCTGTTATTCTGCAGTGACGGCAGCCTCACACCGCAGTGAACCAGTGAACCCTCGTACTCCTCTACGCGTGGGCATCCACTGCCGCGTCTTCCCCGGCTCCGCGTCGTCCCCTTCCTAGGCCTCGCCGTCGTCCACCGCCCTGGTGCTCTCGGCGCGGCGTGGTCAACGTGGTCAAGGAACGGCGACGTGGACTGTACGTGGAGAGGCTGACAGCTGGGTCCACGGCCGCAGCAAGGAAGTGCCTCCTTATTACGCGCAAAATAATTATTCCTCCACCTGACAGCAGGGACCCACCGGACGGGCCACCATATCTCGCGAAAAAATGTTTCCCCCTTGACTGCTGGGACCCACCAGGTACACCTTCGCACGCAAGGAAGTACGTCCGGGCAAAAAAACGATTCACCCCCCTAACTGCTGGGACCCACCAGCTACATCTTCGCACGCAAGGAAGTGCCTAACAGTCGGGACCCACCTGGTCGAAGCGTACGTAGCATTGTCATTCTGGTCGCAAACGTGTACGTACATACTGGTCGATGTAGAGGCGCACACGTGTCGTAGATGTAGAGGCGCACACGTGTCGTAGTAGAGGCCCGCACGTAGCATGTACACATACGTACAACGACGAGGGTGCAAGAGAGAAAATACGGCCACGTACATACATACGGGCAGGGTCTCGAATGCTTACTCGCGCATACGTACATGGATGGGTCAGAACGAAGAGACAGCATCGTCGTCATCTTCATGGGGAGCCAACCGGCTGGGTCGGAACGGAATGCGTGGTCGTGTTCATCAGAAGGGCTTGGACGGAACAGGCGATGGAAACGAGGCCTGGTGTACCGCACAATGGAGGAAACGACCTTGTGTTCGACCGGCCACGTTCGAAATGGGGTCATGTTGATCGGGAGGGGCCTGGCGTACCGCAAAACGGAGGAAACAGACCTCCTACGGTCGAAACGGGGGTCCTATTGATCGGGAGGAGTGTGGTGTACCGCAAAACAGACGAGACAGACCTCCTACGGTCAAAACGGTGGTCCTGTTGATCGGGAGGGGTGTGGCGTACCACAAAACGGATGAAATGGACCTCCTACGGTCGAAACGGGGGGAGGGGTGTGGCGTACCGCAAAACGGGACTCCACGGGATACTGATCATCTCCACCATCGACCTCCTCCAGCCTCGACGGGCTACCGTCGACCTCCTCCAGCCTCCACGGGCTCCTGTTCATCCAGCCTCTACCGCGCGCTAGCTACTCCACCGGCTACTGTTCAACCACCCCTCCACCGTCTACTGTTCATCCAGCCCTCCACACCATGGGGTCCTATTCAACCACCCCTCCACGGCCACCCCTCCATCGTCTACTGTTCATCCAGCCCTCCACACCACGGGTTCCTGTTCATCCAGAGGCAACGCCACCACTCACTGTTCATCCACCCCCCCCCCCGCAACACTCACTGTTCATCCCAGAGGCAGTATCGATCGGCTCTAGTTAGCAGTAGTAGCGAAGGAATCGCTCCATTGGGTTCAGTTAACAGCCATCGATCGATCGCTCGGGTTCAGTAACGCGTAGCCTGCAGTGCAATTGCTCGGGTTCAGTTAGAGCCCAACGCCTCGCTTGGCTTCAGTTAGAGCCAACGCCTCGCACACACGCACGTACATACGAGAGAAACGTGCATCGCTCCGCTCCCGACCTCCCACCATAACCGGCAACTCCCCGAAATTTTCGTCCCCCTCTCTTCTACCACGGTTTTTTCCGTCATGGACGGCCCAAAGAATGTGATGCAGCTCTCATAGAAGTCCATTTTCTCTCATGATTTTTTGTCATATAAGTAGGATCCCACCACATCTATGATGATACCGGGTTTTGTCACAATTATCATCATAGAAGTGTCATATGTATGACAGAAAAAAATTCGTTCGGCCCAAAATGTCATGGATGTGTCTTTTCTTTGTAGTGTGGGTTTCGTCTTTGTCATTCTTGTACTGAATCGATGTTGGGAGGATACGTACATGACACTAAATGTCAACCACTGCCTCTGATACTAACTTGGCTTACTCTGTAGCATCACGTGGCCTTTTTAAACCTGCCTCAAAACGGATCTCCATTCTTCCTCCTCTAGATTTAGTTAACCTATCGAGCATTATCCCTAATGTTTGTTTCCTCTTGCGCCTAGGTGTTGGTCCAACAACGAACATAGGAAGTGTTGGTGTACAACAAACTGTGAGACTACATATAAAGAGGCATGCAACTGTAACTTGACTCCAACAACTACCTTCTTGTTGTTGAAGCTCACAAGGTTCATCTGATATTGTCAACTCGTCTTGTGTCAAGACTGCTTGGGAAGTAGTGTCAGGTGGCAAGGGAGCTTGGGAACGTGCTGCTAGCTCATTTGACGCACGAGTAAGTCGTGCAGCTGGTAGTACTGTGGTAGGTGTTGCAAGAACTAGGGTTGTCTCTGCTTGTTTGGTGGCAGCTATTTGTTTCTGTTTCGCTTTTTTTGTAGCTCGTGTAGCATGGGATGCCGTGTTTGTAGAATTTTCCACTGGACTTTGACCTTCTATTACACCATCAGTACCAGCAGAATCTGTAGGATTCATCCGCTTCTCATTCCCTGCCATTCTATGTTTCTTCCTCTTTCTCTGTGCCATGTTAAGTCAAGCCGACAAGAAAAACGAATAACAATTTAGTTCTTTAGAACAAATTGATGCGTGATGCAGACGAACTGAACTTTGATGTTAGACAACCACATGATAGGAGGATGTAATATGTATGAAAAACAGGACGGAAGAGATAACCAGAACTATGATGTGTAAACTAAGAAGAAGACATTTCACCAAATTAGAAGAAATGCAATGGAAGGTAGACACCATATGAAAGATGCTACAAATATCGCTCTACCAAGTTAACAATGTCTCATCATAAATGGCATTTAAACAAATGTGAAGCAGTACAAGAAATAAATCATATGCAAGATGCAAACAACATCACACTACCATGTTAGAGGTCTCTCGTCATTAGTGCCATTGCATATTCACAGCATTGCATATTCACATCTTATGATGTGTAAACTAACGCGAAGGCATTTCAACAAATTAGAAGCAATGAAAGCTAGACACCATATGAAAGATGGAACGAATATCACCCTACCAAGTTAAAACTGTCTCGTCATAAGTGCCATTTCAACAAATTAGTAGTACAAGCTACAAAAGAATGTGAGATGTAACCTATATCACACTCCGAAGTCAAATGTGTCTTATGATAAGTGATTGTTGCAGGTTACACAACAGTAGTAATTTGATGTAAGAACATGGTGTGATAGACAGATATTGTATGTTCTAGAAATAGGATCACGTGTCTTATTCAAGTATAATGTGTAAAGTAAGCAGATGGAATTCAACAAAATTAGAAGCAATACAAGCTAGACATCACACATAACATGCAACCACATATCACAGTGCCAAGTTAGAGGGAGCACCGGTGATGCTGCACTAGGGGAGACATTCTCATCATAAACACAGCTTTGTTGAGTGTCTATGCATGTGTTGTCGTCGAAATCATCTTGGGGCTATGGAGGAGTAGAAACTGTAGAGGCCCTACGTTTGGAAGGAGCACCTTTATCCGCTGCCTTGCTAACTTCCTTCCGCTTTATTGATTTTGAATTGTCAAGTAAAACCGACAAGAAAAATCAATAAAATTCTCTCTTCAGAACTCATTCATGCATGATACTGACAATCACTACTTTGATGTAAGGCAAACACATGATACCAGGATGGAATATGTACGAAAAACAGGACGGCATGGCATGGTCACAACTGTTTGTGTAAACTAAGTAGAAACCATTCCAGCAAATAAGAAGCAATGCAAGATAGACACCACATGAAAGATGCAACCAATATGACTCTGCCAAGTTAAAAGCATCCCATCATAAATGAAATTTCCATAAATTAGAAGCAGCATGCTATAAATCACATGAAAGATGCAACTAATATCACACTGCATATACTAATGGTGTCTCATCATATTGATTGATGCGGGATACAAAAAAAACAATAGTTTTATGTAAGGACATGCTTAATAGACAGATGTACTATGTACTAAATACAGGAAGGCATGTCACATTAACAAGTATAATGTATAAGCTAAGCAGACTAGCACATGAAGTTTAACCAGATTGGAAGAATTACAATCTAGACACCATATGCAACATGCAACCACATATCACGCTGCCAAGTTAGAGCAAGCACATGCGATGCTAGTGTAGGGGAAATGCTGTAATCAACTACAGAGCTACGTTCACTATCTTCATCTAGCATTTCTGTTTCTTGAGAATCATGTCGGGAGGCTGACGCTGCATTCTTTAAATGAGGAGTAGTCCCCTTGCCTGCCTGCCTCGTCATAAGTGATTGATGAGGGATACACAAGAACATTAGTTTGATGTAAGAACATGGTTAATACACAGATGTACTAGTATGTACCAAAAACAGAAAGGCATGTCATATTCAAAGGTATAATGTGTAAGCAAAGCAGATGCAATTTAACCAAATTGGAAGCAATACAAGCTAGACATCCGGCTGGAGTGGTGAGGATGATCATCTAGGACATGAGAGCCTGGTGGGAGGCGGGCTGCTTCGCCACCATCGCAGCTTTTTAGTTGGCTTCCAGGTGATGCCTATCTTTGCTGGGCTTGTCACTAGCTTGGCCAGTGCCCTGACTAGCTATTTGTCTTCTGGTGCTCACGTGATGGTAGTTCATGTAAAAAAATATCTTTCCTTACCAGACCGACTTCGGCCTTTCGAATACAAGCTAGACACCATATGGAACATGCAACCACATATGACACCGCGAAGTTAAAGCAAGCACCTAGGATGGTGGTTCATTGCGAGCGAGGTCATCAACTCCAGAGCTACGTTTACCGTCTCCATCTGCTGACACTGCACCCTTTATAGCGATGTAACGTGTCGTGCATACCCCCGAAGAAAGCTGGCGCGACTTCTCTCTTTTCTTTGCTGCTTCTCTTTTGGCAGACTCTGAAATACCCTTGCATAAAAACACAATAGTGAGAGTATGGGTGAAGTGTGGGTAGAACTAGTGCACTGTAAAAGTAGCAGATCGTGGGTGGCTAAAAAATAAATGACAGGGGACATATGATAGCTCTACAACGTTGCATGGCAAACAAAATTAGATTCTACTCCATATGATTTTGTAATATATGAGCACAGGAAATGCAGGTACTCCTCCAGCACACCACCACATGTGGTCATATGTAAGATAACAGTCGACTGAAAATAAATAGGTCAGTCGATTTTTTTAATGAACCGTCCGATCTATAAGGAACGGGGAGATGGCCTTCGTCTACCTCCCGCCAGTCACTATTGACGATCTTTCTCGAACCGCCAGCGACCACCGGCCCAGACCCCTGCCTCTGCCGCCCCGCCCTCCCCTCGACCTCACACCACCGCCGTGCTTGGCAGCACCCCCAGGCCATCCCTTTAATCTCGGCCGACCTCCAGATCGGGCGCCAGTAGCTCTAGGCCGCACACGTACCTAAGATAAACACCAAGGCGCTTCTTCCCCGGCGTAATAGGCGTACTAGCGCCTGTTACGCCGGGGAATACTTTCGTTAATTGGGAATCAACTGGCCAGAAATTGAAATTCAGGGGGGCGACGGACCTCTAGCTAAGGTGAAATAGTATATGAGGAGAAACCTTGTGCATTGCGAGGTACTAGGAACATGTAGTATCAAGAAGAAGCGGTCAACTAGTGTCTTCTGTGGGATGAATACCGTGCAAGCAGAGACGTAAGATTTGCACGAATAGGGGAAGAGGAGTACCTTTTTCGGTTGCCGGTGTGGTCACCTCCACATGTCGCGCCGATCTTGTTCTTTTTACCTGGGAAACCAATGTTCTAGAGGGTGCAGGCTTTGATGAACCCATGGCCAAATTGTTGACTGTGTTGCCATGGCCGTATGTTGGTGGAGGGGAAGCAGATCCGAGGCGGCGAAGGATGGCGTAGCAGGAACAACTCCAGTGCGGTGGAGGGTGGCGAAGTTGGAGCGGCAGCGGTGAGGCACAGGACGGCGTGGTTGAACTGGCTCAGGTACGGATGGCTCGGCCTCGGCTTCAACTACTAGCCATGGAGGGCGTTGCGGTTGAGGTTGCGGTGGACGACGACGTCGGGGTATCGGCTCCGGCGTGATGGAGGAGGGAGGTGGTTGATGGGTGGGATGGGGTGGCGGACGGAGGACGCCGGGGTTTCACGGCTGGTGGAGAGGTAGTTTTGGCGCCCATGGAGTACGAATGGGGAATCGGACGGGTGGGGGGGAACCATGTTTCGGTCTGGGACGCGCTTGTTTTTGTCTTTTTTGAACAGAAGATGGGACGCGCTTGTTTGAAATTTGGGGAAAGTAAAAACTTTGCCCCCCTCTTAAATTTCGGACCTACTACGGGTCGGGGGTAGGATGGTAATCCCAGGTGTCCCAAATAGTGGGCAGGAGTGATTTCGGCCGCGTGCATGTGTGCTTAGGCGGCCATTGTGTATGAATGTTTTTCGGAGGAGGTTGCGTGGCGTCTAGATGAAGGTACAAACTTACCCCGGTTTAGACCTTTGGACATCGGGCCGGTAGGTTTCACGGGGCGAAGTTATTAGAAAAGTAATTTCCTTGTACTACCAAACATTGGTCTCACGCGGTTTCGGGCGAGTAGAGGCTCTTTTGGCGCTTCGTTCAAAATTTCTAAACACGCGTATTCACGTTTAGAGTACTCTTGAACTATGAATATTGACGTAACGTTATATTTGACCTTGTATGTTTGAAAACCTCATTAAATTATCCGCTTCTTTTTGAAATTTTGACACTTGAAAATCCTATAACTACGATTATTTTGGAATGGAGGAGGTAAATTTGAATCTATTTTGTACACGACTATTTATGCTATTATGTACAAAATCAGAGCAAAGATTGATGCCCCCATAATTTAGGTATGGTTTACAAATGCCATGATATCAAATTCAAATAATTGAATGGACTTCATGTTGAATTCGATTTTTTTAAACCACCTTAAGTTGAATTCAAATGTACGCTAGTTCATAGGTAGCTATTTATAATGTTCATTGTGTAACTTTCGTATGTATAATGTGCTTTACACACACAACATGAACTATACTCACGTTTATATTCGACTGCTAAAGCGATGCATTGTCTAGAGTTCAAAATACTAACTATGTGGATCAATTGTGTCGAATAATTACATAGACATGCTCAAATTCGATAGAATCTAGATGTCTGATGGATCAATGACCGCTCCTTACGCGAATTGCAAATATCATGATCCCATCCTAATATTTGGATACAATTTATATCTTTAATCAATGTGTACATCAGTCTTTTACGCGTAGTTTCACTCTCCATCGGTGGTCTCTCACACATGCTCACACACTCTCTCCCGAGGTGTCTTTCTCGCACACATGCTCTAGATATAACCCTCCCTCCCTCTCGTAACCATTTACAATTGTTTTCACTAACCTTTATCACAAGCGCTCTTCCTCTCGCAAACATACACACGCACAATCCCCATCAACCCTTTCTATATACATGGACATACCTACGTGTCTCATGTACGCACATTATCTTTAGGCCTATCTCTCAGGCAATGTGTCACACCTCTCTTCCTAATCGACGAGTATGATTCTAGCAGAGCATTCTGTAGGATGCCCCTTAAAGTTAGGTTGGATGAATAGTAATATCAGAGATAAAGGGGTTACCTTAGTCGGAGAACCTAGGGTTACAAATCCTAGTCGGCTTTGTCAGTGGACACAGAGTCCTTTACAATTCTGCTATCTTTGTCTTGTATGACTAATCATCCATGGGTCTTCCTAAATGCGTCACGGGCTGACCAATGTGGCGCAGGACGGAACCGAACGAAGGGCCTCACCACGACCCACCGGACCTCACGCGGTGACACACCCTCTGCCCCCATGTCTCCTTATATTCTCACACCCACACATACCAACACAAACACCAGACACACAGAAAATTTCTCCTGGTGCCTCTATTCCCTCCCCCCTTACATATACACACTCAAGGGAATGGAATCTCTCATCGTGATGTCATATTCGTCTCTCTCTCTCTCTAGACCACTCTCATTTCTCGTGCTATCTCTCCCACGCCCCCCCATCGGCCCCTCTATCCATGCCTCTCTCGAATACGTAATACACACACATACCTCTCTAGGCCCCGCCAAATGCATCAACTACACATTCACACATGGTACATCACGTACCCCATTGATCCAAAAAGCCCTCTCTTCATGTTTATTTCACATACAACATTCCTTTTGAATAAAGTGTGGCCAAAAAATTCTTTTAGAGTTTCTACATATATACAACATTACGAAGTTATATGGAGGAGTACGAACGCTAATTTGCATTGCATGGTGCCCACAATGATATTTTTTCCGCACTATGAATTTGTATATTTTTATACTATATACAAAGTTAGTCATAATAAAGAGAAACAAAGAGCATCTCTCTCTCCGTCGCATACCCCCCCTGTACGCCCCTTTCACGTATGCACACAAAACTATCTCTAGGTCCTCTAAAAGTAAGCCCCCAAAAAATTCATGCATGTTTCATCTTTCTCTCGTGATATATGTAATGACGATCATTGTATTTGAAGCGAAAGCACGATATGTACATTGGACTTTAGAATGCACTCATTACGGTCACCATTTACGTTTAGTGGTTATTATACATTCACGGGCTCACCGTACAATTCTGTATTTTCCCATGACATGACTAGTTGACCAGTTAAACACTCCACGTGGCACCTCTAGTGTTGTATCACATTATCTCACTACCATCGTGCCCACCTGTCGACTTGTATCTACTCTACATGTACACTCTTATAAAATACATGAAATACACTCTTATAAAAAATAGAGTTGGTGATGATGGTGTGCCTGCCATCCTGCAATATAGGCCGTCGGATTTGTATCTGACGGATAGGAAAGAAACTATGGCAATTTTGCAAAAAGGTACCCACACACCTCTCCACATTTGCAAATAAGGCATTCCCTCGTTCAACCTTTTCTCTCACAAGATAAACAAGTCATACAAATGCATCTTGACATACGTGCAACGCACAGGCATCTTGCTTGTAAGAATGAAAACAAATGATAAAAAAATATTTGGACGGTGGTTCGAAGTCATGACCGCGGGCACAGCAGACAAGGTGTCCTTGTATTGGTATGCTGAGATGTCTGTTTTAACACACATGAGCTGGTGTGGTGATTATACACACATGCACGCATGCACATGAACTGCATACACACAACACTCACACAAACACATGCACCCACGCATGCTTGCAACACTCACACGTACACACACAGCCATGCACGCATGCAACAGTCACACGCACACACGCACGCATGCATGCACACACCAGTACACCACACGACCAACACACACTCTCACGCTCAAGTGCTCAACCTACACGTGCATGCGCAAACATCAAGCCCTGACAGACACATACACAACCAGGTGATTCCCGCGCACCAGTTGGAGCCTTGTGGCGCCTGTGTAAATTTGTGTTTATCTGACCTTTTCCCTACGCGAACTGAGAGGTGGGACCCACAAGGAACGTGATCAATTTAACTAGTCAACATGGCGCCACACATACTATTTGGCCGGTCAACATAGTGCGATCCGATGCTGAACCATGAGCAAGTGACTGTATAATCACCGCAAAACATATATAGTGACCGTAATCAGCTTATTCTGAAGTTCGGTGACCGTATTATGCTTTTCTCTCTGTAGGCCCTCCAAAACTACATCTCTACACCTTCTCAGATGTTACGTCTAACAACTATGCAATACAACACTACTACTACACTCTAGCACAATAAATCATATGTGTTTTTTGTTTTACTAGATATCATATTGTTACTTATAATTATTCACTTTGCATACATTAAAATTTCCTTTGAAATGTATGGCCAGTATCATCTACCGCGCGGTAAAAATCCCGCCCTTTCGTTTTTAATCGGGTTTGTATCGATGGATCATGCGAAACAATAAAACTATAGTACTATACAGTACAAGTGACAGTTCACTGGGCCGTCGTGTTGTGTACTCCTTCATCGTAAGAGTGGAGCGCTCGCTTTCATAAATCTTCTAGTCCCTTTCGCCGACATGTGGGACATCAAGCTACCGGGTCCACGTGCCATACCGGAATATAGTGCAGAGCAGCCAGGGTGAAGAACCCCAGTCATGGCACCGGCATAGTAATGAGCAATGAGGCATCAAATCACAAAGCTGCACCTTTCCCGCAGTTAAGTTGGTGTGACGAAGTAATAATGCTAAAAAAAGAAGTTGGAGGGACGACGCAACCATCATTTCACTGGTTGCCAAATCCGCTTCTCCTTATCTTCTTCAACTTAACCACGTGTTGCTTCTGCCGTTGTTCTGCCTCATGTGGGATGCGAATTGGCTTGGTAAAGCACTGACACGTGGGACCGCATGTTAGCAAACCGCCAGGACAACGTCCTCTGAAAAGAACAATCCTCCCCCTCCATCCGCGCGACAAAATCACCTCCTTTTTACTAATCTTGATTCTATAATTTTTTAGATCAATATAATTGAGATTTGTATAGATAGCACACAGGAGCAGAACCAAGTGGTACGGTTAAGGGCATCCACAATGTGTAGCCAAATGTGAAAATAGCTTTTGGCATCGTGGGAACCATTGTGGACGGTGTTGCGAAAGCCAAAAAGATGGAACCGAAGCTCCCTGATTGATTGATTGAAGGGATAGAAAAATGCAATGTCTCTCCTCTTTCTCCCATGCTTGGAAGCATGTAGTACAATATAGAGCACAAAGTCTCCTCCCATGTCCCTTCTATCACAAATCACAAAGCAGTGAGGCATCAAATCACAAAATCACGGACGAAGCAACCATCAATTCACTCTTCGCTGATTCCGCTTCTCCATCGTCTTCTTCGAGAAACCATCTCACCACACTAGTACTCCTAGTAGTACTAGTCCTTTGGTTCAATGGACTTCCTGGATGCAAATAAGGAGGTTGTCTCGGCTTGCAGGTGGCACTTACAAACTACTTACCGTGGTCTCCCTCAATGGTGTTCTCCGTCGAACGCACTTCGCCAAACCACAAAAAAAAGACATCGTCGACGTCACCGCAATGGGGAAGGAAGTCAAATATAGTTACTACATCCATTTTTTTGTACACAAATCAAGTATATCAAAATTACAATTTGCAAAGGGCCATGAACACTAATCGAGGAAAAATTGATGGGTTAGCAACCAAGGACATTAATATCCCCTGCATGCATGCGGAAGTGAGAAGGTTGGTTTTGCATGGCGCTGCATTAATCAAGCGATGCGGAGTGAGATGGTTAGCTCTTTGGTCTTTGGAGAAAAAAATATGCATTAATTGACACGTTAAACGACGATTTATGTCGATTAAATCCCGTGAAGGAAAACCTCGCCTTTCTTTTTTAACACTAGTACTCCTAGTACGTACGTACTTATCCTGTTTGGGTCTAGGCCTTGCATTGCCAAACTTTGCCACATATTTTTGCCAAGCTTGCCTAATGTTTTCAAAATGAGAAGGAGGTACACTTGCGCACGGCTGTCGCGGTCGCACCGCACCCTCACACGGTCGCTCCTGCACGCCGCGGTCGCACCACACCCTCACACAGTCGCTCCTGCACGCTGCAAAGCCAACCAATGGAACGCACCCTCACTGACACGTGATGTCGCATGTGAACAAACCAAACTCAGCCATCCTATCACTGACACATAATTTTCGTTCATAGAGTATGTTTATCCAACCGCATGTTGGGGAGTATCCGTACGGCCCGTGCGGTGGTCTGTTTGGGAAGAAGAAGAGGTGAGGAAGAAGGGTTAGGAGACGTAGGATATTAATCCAACCACCTGAAATGGTAGACTGACCCAAGTCAGGCAACTTGCATAACAAATATATGTTTTTACACAGCAAAAGATCCATAAAAACAACAACATAAAGAAAAACTATCACTGCTCGCGGAAAGAGACAGCCTCGTCGTCTTTGGCTGCCGGCGCGAACCAGCCGTATCTGCCGACATGTATCTCCGCACCGTGGTTGTCCTCGGCCTCCAGCTACTCGTTCAAGCGGAGCATGCGGGTGCTATGCACGGACAAGATCACATCCCGGCTCAACTCAAGGACGTCCGGTTCCGCCTGCAGGAGGGCCTTGATGGCAGCAGCATCCGCGCGCTCCGCGTTGAGTCGAGCCTCCGCCGCCCGGTTCATGTCCAGGACGTCCGGTTCCTCCTGCAGGAGGGCGTCGATGATTGCGGCATCCGCATGCTCCGCGTCGAGTCGAGCCTCTTCCGCCTGGTTCAAGTCCAGGACATCCGGTTCCGCCTGCAGGAGGGCCTCGATGGCAGCGGCATCCGCCTGCTCTGCCTCAAGTTGAGCCTCCGCCACCCGGTTCACACCACGACATCCGGTTCCACCTGCAGGAGAGCCTCGATGGCAGCGGCATGCTCGCGCTCCGCGTCGAGTTGAGCCTCTGCCTCCCTGTCCTCCTTTAGTATCGCCATGTTGAACCGCTGGTCCGCCTGCACCATGGGGGACTCGGACGCCGGCACGAAGTCGACGTCCATCGTCTCATACCCATCAGGGGCCTTCTGCGCCGCGACCTCCACCATGAACACTAGATCGGCTTCCTCCTCCTCGTAGCTTGGCTCCAGAGAACACGAGGATTGGCCCGCCACAAAGTGATCTTGAGAACGGAGGTCTGTGGCGCCGACCGTCGACGCGATTTCTGTGCGGCGCTCCGCCGTCAGCATCTTGTAGTAAGTGATCTTGTGGCGCACCATGGCTTTCCGGCGAACTAGGGGATGCTTGATGCGGGCTAAGGGATCGAAAGGTGGGGGGAATGGGCTGGAGATTTGGTGTGCTTTTAGGGCAGTGGCTGGAGTAGGCCGAGCAGCGAAGGTTCTGGTGTGAATAGTGGTTCCGATGACGACCGGTCAACCAGTTTTGACTGTACATCGCTCTTGTCGCGTTCGCGTTGCAGCCCGGCACGCTGGATGCTCCATGTCGCTCATCGAATGGAACGTGCTTCATCTTGCGTTTTTGCTCGATTGTGGGACCGCAGTTGAGAGCAAACCGACATCCCTCCTCCTCCCCCGCCCGCATCATTTATTATACTACCACTCCCTCCATTTTATGCGGAGTAAATAAAAACAGAGGGAGTATACTACGGATGAGGATCCCCTGACGTGGCTAAACCCATTGAGTAACTAACATGCGGGGCCAAGCAAGCATGGGGTCCGCGAGTAAGTGACCCAAAGAGAGAGTAAGGCAGGGATACCTACGTCAGAGGATCCACTTCCACTACTACTCCCTCCTTCCATTTACTATACAGGTCCTAATACGTTTTTCAAGGCTAACTTTGACCAAATGTTAGAGTAATAATATATGACATGCAACTTACACAAAGCATACGGTCAAATTCGTATGTGAAAGGAGCTTCCAATGATATAATTTTCACATTATACATCTCATGTACTATTAATCTTGTCAATAGTAAAATTGGAAACCATCTCGAGTACAAATCTAGGAGTACGTATGAATCTAACAATATTGATTGGGCGTTGTTGAATGTTGATACCTTCTTGATCAAAGTAGAGATACTTTGACGACACATAAATCCTATATGTAAACTAGAAAGGATAGGAGGGAGTATATTGTACGTTCAAAAATGAAACGAACATTGAATACCCTTTATATATGATTTCCGTGCCATAATCACCAGTTCAAAATTTTGAATCCGCCTTAGGTATCACGTGCCCCCACTCGTTCCCTCTCGATTTCATATTGGGGTCCGGAGATCTATTGAAAGAGGACTAGGGTGGTAACATGCGAATGATACTCGGCGGAATGTTCAAATGAAGCATGCGGGAGGATGGACTCGACTGGAGGGCGACATGATCGATGGAGAAGAGGGCTGGAGAGGAATGATAAATAAGCAAACGCCACATGATTATACTTGAACGGCTCAAATAAACAATAAGTTGTCTGGCTTGGCCTACATAGTGAAAGGCCTAATGTGTAATGCGGAGCACGGACGCTCGAATATGGCCGGGAAAATAGGGAAACCGACATGTGGGGCACACCCGTCGGGACGATGTAGCGCAGACTAGTCCAATGGAGGAGCTGACCCGCGACCTCCTCGCCACCGACTACCGTTCATGTGGGTCGTTGGGGCCAATAACGGGGCGCAGCTCCAGCACCGTCTTTGGACACGGCGACCATGGTGAGCGACACACTCATATCGTCGATAGACACGGTCGGTTTCAGTGTGCCGAGGGTGGCGTTAGTGATGTGGCACGACCAACAGTATGTTTGGTTTGTGCCCAAGGTTGCCCCATCAAAGCATTGGGTACCGAAAATTTTGGTTGAGGTATTGGTTGCCCATGATTTGGCAGACATTGGCAAGAAAATTGAACTAGAGTTGGCTAGAGTTCATTGGCATGCCAAATAAATGGTAACCATCCAAACAAATACCAATCTTTGGGTCATGACCAAAATTTTGGTAAGGTGCACTTTGGCCACAATCCAAACACACCCCAACACCCAGCTCGTCGAGGATGCACGGGGCGCCGCGGCGTGTCCGCGGAGTGGTGTAGCGCGGCCAACTGCATCCTCTGGACCTGAGACCATGTCGGGTCGTCTTGCTTTTTCAATGATATGCGGGGATCGCATGTGAGCAAATGGCATCTCCAACGTTGCCACGACCGCAGCTGGCTACCCTGGCACACCAAAACCCTCATCCCTCGCGCCGTCGTGCGGTGCGTTCCCAGCTGGCGCCAGCTGCCCGCATTCATGCCGTTCGTTCGTATGTCATTGTTAAGAGGCTCGGTGCCCGAGGAACCAATTCCAGCGACTTAATGACGCACCCGGACGCTTGGCCTCACCGGAATACACTACTTAAAGCGGCAACGCCCAGCTAAACTCCACACCATAGCGCATCGTCCTCCTACCTGGCACCACATCCGCCATGACCACAAGTGTGAATGCTCTGCAAGAGAGCTTGTCTTCGGGGATGAAGCTCGAGGTCGCCGCCCTCGCTCAAGTCGCCTCTCGCGATGCAATAGCGGCGTAGCCGAACGCGGATGCGACCGCAGAAGCAGTGGCCACGATGGTGGCCGACGACGGGAGCACCATCAGCCATGCGTCCTACTTGCCACCGTCCAACACCTGGCACCGCCGAGGTCAGGGACTCCTCCGAGGATGAGTAGGGCATGGGAGGCGGCAGGGCATGGTGTGCCAACTGGCCGGTCCGTATCCTGTGTTCTACTATTCCTCGCCGGAGACCGCACCTTCACTTCAGGGTCTTGAAGCCCGCCCCCGTACATAGAGATTGCAAACGGAGGACGTCGGTCGCCGCCGTAGAATTGGTTTAGGGTCGGGTTTCTTTTATTTTTCTGTCCTATAAAAGTTCGAAATGCAATGAAAATCTGCTGTGTTTTCATTAATCTCGACCGGTGTATATGAACTTTCACAATAATATGCATATTGTAGGAGTACTAGCAAGATGCCCATGTGTTGCATGGAAGATCAAGATCTTGTGGGAGAAAAGGATGAATCAGGGAAAGCCTTATCTGCAAATGTGGAGAGGAGTGCGGATAAATTGTCATAGTTTCCTTCATATCCATTAGATATAGATTGGGCGGCCTATACTGCAGGATGACAGGCACACCATCATCACCAACTCTGCTTTTTATTGAACCGAGACAAATCTAACATGCGAAGTAAAATAAACACATAGGGTCTATACATACACAAATTATCTTAGGCACTCAATAGTACGTCGACTACACATTCACCCATTTCACATCTTTCTACATCTACGGGAACCTACGAAAGGTTTAACGTAAATTGCCTCTCTCTCTCCTCCCCTAATTTTCATGGTGGTGGGGCCCTCCCTCCCCCCAATCTACAATCAACAGCTCACACGTTTCACATTACATTAATTACGTAACTGGGATTACGTAGGTGTAGCATTAGTCGTCGTAAAAAACCCAACTAAGCCAACCTCCCAGCATATCGCGCGGGAAAATACCTGGCCGCGCCGTTTTAGTCGGGATTACTGGATTACTAGTAGTAGTATCGATGGATCGCGCGAAGCAACAATTTTTTTTGAGGGGGCGAAGCACCTAGTTTAAAACGAAAAAAGGTGGTACACTCACAGCACTCCTATCACGGTCGCATTGCACCTCACACACGTTCGGTCCTGCACACGGCTCACGCAAACGGAACGTGCTTCGGCTTCCCTCTTCACTGACACGTGGGACTACACTTGGAGAAACCGACCATGCGCCAAACTCCCCCCGCCCACCGCGCGAAAATCCTCCCCCCCCCACACAAAAATTCCTCCCAAATCCGATTCTACCACCCTTCGGCCAACTAGCCAATAATATTCCCCGAACCCCCCTCCCCCCGTCCCCCTCCACTCCATTCGGTCCGCCAAAGCCACCCTCCCCGCCGCGCTGATACGTCGGCGCCGCGGTTCGTCGAGGGGAAGCACGGAGATCCTCTCGCTCCCACAGTACGCTCTCATTGACTGTCGTCCTCTAGCCGCACCGCCACCTCTGGCTACGTTCTTGTGGAGGCGCACGGTGGTCAGCGCTGCCTCCGCTGGCAACATTCATGTGGAGACGCACGGCGGTCAGCTTCTCCCACGGTACGCGCATTCTAGACTGAGGCCCCGTTCATGTCGGTGTAGCGCTAAATGTTAGCTGATAGACGTTGTTAATCTCACTGTTTGCCGAAGTAATGTACTGTCAATATGCTCTGCTTAAGAAGCTTCCTTGCCTTGTTCTGCACTCAATCTGCTTAGCTGAGATGGCATGCCAAGGCCGATTAGTTGCTAAAATATCCTGCCATATATTTATTGTGACGTAGATTGCCATGGTCTAGTAGCCAATCTGTTAGGTGAAATAGCTCTACACCGTTTTATACTTGATCTTTGTTGCGGCGATGGCCTTCGATAGTTCGATGGCTGTTTTCTCAGCCTCATTGACTGCTGAAACAGCCTGCCATAATTTAGCACTCAAATTTGTTTGCTGAATTAGCTTTACATATATTCTGTTACTTAGATCTGCTCGTCCAAATATCTTGCCATATCTTTAGACATCGACCTAGGTATTTTTTTCTGGACTTCATAAAAAGCATATATGTTTTTCCTGTAATATCTAGTAGAAGAACTAATTTGTATGTATAATATATGGACATGACTTGGATAACTTCTGCTCAAAGATTCTCCGCTGCATATGTCGAGGGGGTTGAAAACTTCATGAACTTTATCAGATCTGAGTACGGTGGTCCGAAATCAGATGTGCTCTGCCCGTGTAGCAATTGTATGAATTCAGTTACAAGACCCCAGTCAACTGTGCAAAATCATCTACACTTGTATGGGATGTCGGTCACATATACTAGGTGGGTTCATCATGGTGAAGTTGTGAACGTCAATGTTATTGACTACGTGGAAGCAGCAGATCACCATCTTGATCTGCCTGATGCTCAGGTGCAGGAGGAGGAGGAGGTGGTGGTGCGGAGCCAGTGAGTTTGACCAACATTGAAACAATGCTATGAAATGCTCATGCATTCCGTGAACTTTCACCTGCAGAGGAAAAACGGTGGGCCCGCATGTTGGAACAATGCAACATTGCTGACACCCCAGGAAATAAGATGTCAGTATTTTCAGCTACGGTCACCTTTCTTCAGGTGAAGACATCTGAGCGGATGACCAACAAATCATTCGATGCCATGGTGGCTGCTTTTCGCAAATCTTTCCCAGATGCGTCTGAGCTGCCACACACCTACAGTAAAATGAAGAATTTCCTTCGTACAGTTGGAATTGGATATGATATGATCCATGTTTGTAAGAATAATTGTGTTCCGCTCCGGAAGGATTATGCCAACTTAAGTGAATGCCCGAAATGCAAATCATCAAGATGGAAAGATGGCAATGCTGCGAAGAGGATTCCTCATAATGTTCTGAGACATTTTCCAATTACACCAAGATTGCAGAGGTTGTTTCATGATGCTGAAACAAGAGAGGATGTACTGTGTCATTCTAGGAACCAGGAGTATAGAGATTAGAATGTAATGAGCCATCCATCTCATGGTAGTGAGTGGAAAAGCTTCAATGATAAACACAAAAAGTTTGCTGCTGACCCAAGAAACATTAGACTTGGCTTAGCTTCAGATGTATTTAACCTATTTGGCCACCAGAGTGCCACATATAGCATGTGGCCAGTTCTTGTTATCCCTTACAACATACCTCCAAATGTCTGCACCAAAGAATCACACTACATGATGGCCTTGCTCATCCCGGGTCCTAAACGTCCTAGAAAGGATTTTGATTTGTTCGTGGAGCCTCTTGTGGAGGAACTTCAACAGCTATGGAAGGGTGTTCTCACTCGAGACCTATATAGCAGCCCACCAGCTGATTTCTTTCTGTGTGCTGTTATAATTTGGTGCATCCACGATTATCCGGCTTTGGGCACTATGTCAGGGCGAACGACACATAGTTACAATGCATGTGTTCGCTGTGACAGGAATCCGCTGTCATACCCAATACTTAGCAATATCTGTTACATTGGACACCGTCGTTTCCTTTCCAAGGACAAGCCGCATCCTAGAAAATACCGAAGACATGTGGTCAATGCAAAGCATGAAAACCGTGATGTACCAAAGAGGCTCACCACTGATGAGTTGCAAGTGGAATTAGAGAAGGTCAGGCATATTACACTAGGAAACGATCCTGGTAATGGTAGCGGGAAAAGGAAGCTTGGTAGCGCAGAAGAGAGATTATTGTTTACCCGCAGGTCCACTTTGTGGGACTTGGAGTATTGGAAAGATTTGGATCTGCGGCATAATCTTGCTGTGATGCACATCGAGAAAAATATATGTGACAGCATTATCGGCACACTTCTTAATATTGAAGGCAAGACGAAAGGTACCTTAAAATCTAGGATTGATTTGACACACCTGGGTATCAGAAAGGATTTGCAGGTGCAAGATGAAGGTAAACCACGGGATATGGCACCAGCTGTGTACGTCTTGGACAAGGTAAAAAGAAAAGAATTCTCCGAGGTCCTGTCACGTGTGAGATTCCCACATGGATTTGCTTCCAACCCTGAAAGGAGAGTCAGTGCAGATGGAAACAAGGTACAAGGGTTGAAAACTCACGACTGCCACATCCTACTTCAACGGGTTTTACCTGTTATCCTTAGAGGATTGGGCCGCCCTGACTTATACAGAGAAGTTGCAAAGTTGGGACAATTCTTCAGGGAACTCTGCAGTAGAAATATCACGATAGATGCTTTGGAGCGTCTTAGAGACAAGATACCAACTATCCTGTGCGACCTTGAGAAGATATATCCTCCAACCTTCTTTGATGTGATGGTGCATTTGGCTGTTCATCTACCTGATGAGGCACTACTTAGAGGTCCAGTACAGTATGGCTGGATGTGCCCTATTGAAAGGCGGCTAGGCACTTTCAAGGGCTATGTTAGGAACAGAGCTAGACCCAAGGGTTCCATTGCAGAGGCCTACATTGCCATAGAAGCGTTGACATTCTGCTCAAAATACATTGAAACAGCTGATCATCTTAGCAAAGAGGTGGGTGAAGACAATCCCAGGCTCAATGTTTTCGATTATTCTATTCGAGTTACAGGGAAGAGTCGACAAGAGGACAAACCTAAAGATTTGGACAAAATGGTTTGGTATGTGTTGAATAACAGTCCTGAGATACTAGCTTATACATCGTAATCTACTAAACTTGCAACACATTCTTATATATTTAGATGTTTGACGCGATCCCTATGTTGTGCAGCATCTACAAAGAGGAGTTACTGCCGCAAAATCCAAGAAACATTGACAAACTGGTTATGGCAGGATTTGCGAAATGATTCAAGAACCATGTAAGATTTTGAAGTGCACTGTCAGCTTTTTAATATATTGAGTACATAAGATGATTAGCTTGTCTATTTTCTAACCATAGGTTAAGAAGATGCGGAGGATGGGCAAGCAGTTGATGATGCCCTTTACTCACTAGCAATGGGTCCTGATACTCGGGTAAGACATTATGAATCTTGTGTTGTTGGAGATGTGCGCTACAACACCCTTGCACGACACGATGGAAGGAAGACACAAAACAGTGCCATCATGAGCACGGATACGTATGACAAAGAGACAACCAAAATGTATGCTAACATAACAAACATTGTTCAGTTGCAGTATATCTCCAGTTTCGAGGATCATCGGTGTGTGGTTCTGTTGTGCTGTCGTTGGTATAACATGTTTTCCAGGATCGCAAAACCCAGAGCTGATGATTATTTCAAATCCATCAATGTCAAGGCGACGTAGCAGACCAACGAGCCTTTTATTTTGGCAAATCAAGCAAAACCGATATTTTTCTTGGAAGACACATTTGCACGTAGCAATGACTGGAGAGTATTGCAAAGATTTGAGCAGAGGAATTCGTTTAATGAAATTGCACAACAAGATGATGCTTACACTGCTCCTGATGTACAAGATAACAGAGATGTTCCTAATATCTTTGAGAACCATGTCGGATTTCGGGTTCCGGCAGACCATTAAGGTTCGAACTCTGGGGTGCGCGTGGAGATCACTCCTCTACCAACTCACGTCTAGTCGCCTCGCAAAGGATCTAGGCTACACAAAGAACAACACAAGGGAAGCAGGGTTTATACTGGTTCAGGCCACCATTGTGGTGTAATACCCTACTCCAGTGTGTGGTGTGTGGATTGCCTCAGGGGCGGATGATGAACAATACAAAGGAAAAGCAGCCTTGCAGGGGGAGGAGTTCTTCTGTTGGTGGTTCTGGCTAAGGTTTGATCGGTCGATCCTTCCCCCTTGCCTTGAGAATGGCTAGTCCTATTTATAGAAAAAGGCCCTGGTCATCTTCCCAAATATTGAGCGGGAAGGGCGCCAACAATTGGCCATTTTGAAGGGGAACATCTAGTACACTTATCCTGACCAAAGTTGGTCCTCGCCTGCCAAAGACTCTGACGATGACGCCTTCCTGGGCTCCACGATGACCTCCATCCTGCCGTTCTGCTGGTCTTGGTCTTGTTGCACCGAAATGGTAGCCTTTGCTTGATACCTTGGCCTGTGCTTGCCCCCTTTGCACCAAAGAGGAAACAAGGACACTGCACAAGCCGACGCCCTCCTGGCTTCGGTCGTCATGGCTTGTGTCATGGGCACCTTGTGAGGTACCTTGCCTTGATCTCTCCGCCTCCTCGCGAGCCAGCCTGACGAGGCTGCGCCTAAGGAAGCTTCCTGTCGTCCGCCCCGCGAGGCTTGGCCCCTCGTGAGGGTCTTGAGCTTGTGTTGACGAAGATGGGCCATACTGGGCCACTCTTTGGGCCGCACTGCAGGCCGCAGGCAGGCAAGTCTGGGTACCCTCATTCCTAGAATGCAAACAATCGCCCCCGGGCCCAAGGCGCGCCCGAACATGGCTTAGCAGAGAAGCGAAGGGGCAAGTGCGAAGCGCCGCAGGCCCCAACAGCCTGCGGCCTAGGGCGCTGCGTGGCGGTCGATTGGACGTTGGCGTCTCCGCTTCCCCATGACTCCTCGGCAACCGTTCGACAAGACAAGTCTCTGCATGTACAACGGGTCATGATTAACTATGATCATGGAGGCCGACGGTTGGCCTCCTCCGAAGCGAGCCCTTTCAGCCCATTCCTTCCTGCTACTCCTTTCTCTCCATCCCGGCTACTCGCCATCCCCATGGCTCTGCCGAAGAGGTTCTTCACCGTGGAGAAGGGTAAGGATCGTCAGGAAGGGCTTGACTCTCCTCCGACCAAGCGTGGCCGGGGCCGCCCTCGCAAGCATCCTACGGCCTCCCTGGTGGCTTCTCGTGGTCGTGTGGGTGGTCCTCTGTGCGGCGATGAGCGGTTGGCTGCCGATGGGAGGTACGTTGTGGCTGCGCGACCCCCCAGGCCGGGCTTCTGCTCGGTAGAGGTGCTGCCGGAGTTCGTCGTGTGGTCGGCGGACCCGACCAGCACCTGGCTCCAGCTCCCCCGCTTCTTTGTAGGTGAACTTCCGGCCGGCGCTCCGGGCGGCCTCTGGCTTCAGGCGGATGGTTGCTGCAGCAGGGCCTCCTGGGCCTCGCTGGAGGTCTCCGTTGCCAAGGAGGCGGCCCTGACCCGCGACTGGCAAACGTTTGCCCGCGCGCGCGGCCTGAGCCAGCGGTGCACCCTGCACTTCAAGTTCGACGGTGATGCCACCCTCTATGTGAGGGTGTTCGGGGAAGACGACCGCCATGCTGGGTGCTGCCCCGAAGATGATGACTGCGGCCGAGAGCCTAGACCCGGCGTTGATCAGGACGAAGGCGGCGGCAGGCACACAGGCAGTGGTGCCCGGGGCCCGCCAAGCTTCGGTGACTCTCCTTCAGATGGCAGCTCCTCCAGTGGTGGCCGCGACCAGCCCCCGCGCCGTCGCGCCCGCCTGGGGGAAGGTAGTGGGTCGGTCCGCCGCCGTGCCCTGGTGAAGCGGGAGATGGGATCCAGCTGAGCCTCGGAGGCAGTTCGAGCCCTCGCCGCGAGTTGGTGCCGAGCAAGTCACGCCTATTTTGTTTTTCTTCCTTCCCTGCGCAAAAAGAAGGTAGTCTGGGGCCCCACAGGGGCGTGTTGAACTATTACTGTTAATTATCGTGCTGTTTGTGCTATTTTAGTGCTATGTTTTCATGCCGCGTGCTCATGTGCGGAAATTACTTAGCTCGGGGAGGCTTGTCGTGGTCTTCGCCTCCCGAGGCCGGGGCCTCGCCGTGCGTTTCATGTCCTGCAAGGGTTAGTCGGTAGGGGTAGTTTCCAGCCTCGGTAGCGGGGGTGACCAACCCAGGTCCTGTGCTCGCGTCGTGATGCTCGTGGGGCACGGACTGGGAGGAGTGCTCCCGTAGCGGACTCGGATAGGAAAGCTTCAAACGACCGGGGCAAAAAACACTCTCAAGGGTGCCCGCATACCTCCCTCGCGAGACTTGCGCGAGAGAAAACGAGGCAAGTGAGTGAAAAGGACAAAGGGTCAGAAAATAGAGACGGCAACAACTCCAATAAAACTTCAAATAGGAACGAACAAGCCAACTGCAGAAAGTAAATGAAAAAGCCGCGTCCGACACCTAATCTAGTCTTCGACGTCTTCTCACCAGCGCGGAGCTAAATGCTGCCACTGGGCGTGGGCGGGATCCCCCGAGGCCCGAGGGCGGCACTCCGGAGACTCCGCGGCATGTACAACCCCACTCATTATTACGTGAGAGTGTCACGGGCGGCGAGCTTCACATGCATTAGCCTTCTTCACAGGCACCGGGCCTTTCCCAAAATGCGGTAGCTTCACAGGCATTCGCCTTCTTCACAAGCACCGGGCCTTTTCCAAAATGCGGCAGCTTCATAGGCATTCTCCTTCTTCACAGGCACCGAGCCTTTCCCAAAATGTTGCAGCTTCACAGGCTTTCACCTTCTTCAAAGGCACCGGGCCTTTTCCAAAATGCGGCAGCTTCACAGGCACCGGGCCTTTTCCAAAATGCAGAAGCTTCACAGGCATTCGCTTTCTTCACAGGCACCGGGCCTTGCTCAGGGGTAGAACCTTCGGAGATGTTGAATGTTCCATGCGTTCTGGACGGGTACCCCCTCCTGGGTCTCCAAGCGCGCGGAGCCGGGCCTGGAGATATGAACAACCTTGAATGGGCCCACCCACATGGGAGAGAGCTTGTGCAGCACCTCCCTGGAGAGAACCCGTCTGAGCATGAGGTACCCTACCTCAAGAGTTCTGGGGAGGATGTTGCGGCAGTGGTACCGCCGTAGCGCCTGTTGATACCTTGCCGCTCGCAGCGCGGCTTCTCGACGGCGTTCCTCCCCTAACACGAGATCCGTCCCCTGCATGGCGTCCTGTTGCGCCTCGTTGAACGCCAGGACCCGTGAGGAATGATGCCTGACCTCGTGAGGGAGGACGGCCTCAGCTCCGTAGACGAGGAAGAACAGGGTCTCACCGGTCGGCTTGGCCGCAGTCGTGCGGATAGACCACGACACGGATTGGAGCTCGTCGTACCAGCGCCTGCTGCAGGCCTCCAGCTTCTTCTTGAAGGTCCTGGTTTTGAGGCCCCTCAGGACATCCGCGTTGGCTCGCTCGGCCTGGCCGTTGCTCCGGGGGTGTGCTACCGAGGCATAGCATATCTGCGTTCCAAGGTTAGCACAGTACGTTTTGAAGAGATTGCTGGTGAACTGGGAACCGTTGTCGGTGATAATGCGGTTAGGCACCCCGAATCGGCTCTCAAGACCCTTGATGAACTTGACTGCTGAGCCCGCGGGTATGGTACAGACAGCTTCCACCTCAGCCCACTTGGTGAACTTGTCCACGGCGACATAGAGGTAGTGATATCCCCCTGGCGCCCAAGGGAATGGGCCCATAATGTCCAGCCCCCAAACTGTGAACGGCCATGAGAGGGTTATGGTCTGCAGTGCCCCTGCCGTCTGGTGGATCTGCTTGGCGTGGAATTGGCAGGCCTTACAAGCCTTCACCAGCTCAACAGCGTCGCTGAGTGCTGTGGGCCAGTAGAACCCGCCACGAAACGCCTTGCCAACGAGGGTTCGCGAGGATGAGTGGTGCCCACAGTCTCCATCGTGTATGTCCGCCAGCAGCTCCTTTCCTTGCTCTTTGAGAATGCAATGTAGGGACACGTCATTTGGTCACCTCCAGTAGATCTCCCCATCCTTGACGCAGTAGGCTGTGTCCTGCCGCGCCACGTGCTCCGCGTCCTCTTCCTTCTATGGTAGGGCCCCTTGCGCCAAGTAGTTCTTGAGCTCTGCCATCCAACATCCTTCCCGAGGCTCCAACGTCAGGAGCAGGCGTGCCCCTGAGGTTGGGCCGCAGGCCGGGGCTCCCGAGGCGGGCGGCTGAGGTAGCTCCTCCCTAAGTTGTGCTATGCTCGATATCGATGGTGGCGCTGAGGGTTTGAAGAGTCGCTCCTCGAAGACGCTAGGTTCCTGAGGCAGCCGCCTGGATGCCCTCTTGGCGATGTCGTCAGCCTCTTGATTGGTGCCGCGAGGCACATGCTGTAACTCCAACACCCAAAACTGCTTCTCCATCTTGCGGACCTTCGCGAGGTACGCTTCCATGTGCTCATCCTTCGGCTTGTACACATTGTTGGGAAGTTGACAAGGAGTTGCAAGTCACGCTTGATGGTGATTCGTTTTACCCCCAAGGCGACGGCTGCCTTCAAGCCTGCTATCAGGCCCTCGTACTCTGCTATGTTGTTGGAGACCTTCTCCCCATGCTGGAAGCAGCGCTGCGTGGCATAGTAAAGCTTGTCCTGAGTGGGGGTTATGAGCACTGTGCCAGCCCCTGTGCTCTGCTGTGAGAACGCTCCATCGAAGTACATTACCCAACCGTCCGGCGCTTCGCTCCCCGGGGAGAGAGACCGGTCCTCGCCGATTTTGAGCCCTGGCGCCTCTGTCCATTCCGTCATGAAATCTGCGAGCGCAGCTCCCTTAATGACCCTGGTAGTGCTGAATTCTAACTGGAATGCTTGTAGTTCGATGTTCCATTCAGCGACCCTCCCTACTGAATTGGGGCTCCTGAGTACCCTTTCCAGGGGGTAGGCTAAGACGACCTTGATGGGACGTCCTTTTAAGTAGTGCCGCACCTTGCGCGACGCCACTAACAGCGCGAGGAGGAGTTTTTGGGGCATTGGGTACCGCGCCCTCGCGTCCCGCAGCACCGTACTGATGAAGTACACCGGGTGCTCGACGAGGTCGAGGGTGCTGGCGCGGCCCGTGTCCTCCGGAGGTTGAGGTGCCTCCTGAGGCGGCGTGGCCCTCATTCCTTGGTCGCCTGAGGGGTCTCCTCCGCTCCGGGTGCGTTCCCCTAATGAGGCTGATCATCTTCTGCCGTGGTCGTGGTCTTTGCGAGGCCTTCCCGGCCTTGCTATGCCTTGGGCGGGAATGCGGCTGCGGTCGAGGCCTGGCGCTCCTTTCTAACTGCCACCAGGGCTGCGCTGGCGGAGTAATGGGTGGCCGCAAGGTAGAGCACCAGGGGCTCCCGAGGGCGCGGAGCCACCATTACCGGGGGGCTTGTAAGGTACCTCTTGAGGTCTTGGAATGCTTTGTCGGCCTCTTCAGACCATTCGAAGGGGCCTTTCTTCTTCATCAGCTTGAAGAAGGGCAGCACTCGCTCTCCTAGCTTGGAGATGAAACGTCCTAAAGCGGTTACACGCTCGGTGAGCTTCTGCATTTCCCTGAGGGTCTTCGGCGGGATCATGTCTTCGACAGCCTTGACCTTCTCTGGGTTAGCCTCAATGCCCCTGTGGGATACGAGGAAGCCAAGGAGCTTGCCCGAGGGGACTCCAAACACACACTTCTCCGGGTTGAGCCGCAGGTCCACTTCGTTGAGGCTCGCAAAGGTTTCTTCCCAATCCTCTATCAGGATTTTCGCCTCCCGAGACTTCACCACAATGTCATCAATGTAAGCTTCAGCGTTCCTCCCGAGTTATCATCCCAGAGTAATGTGCATCAATCGCTGGAAGGTCGCGCCTGCATTGCGCAACCCAAACAGCATGCAGGTATAGCAGTACACCCCACACGGGGTCAGGAAGGCCATTTTCTCCACGTCTTCCACTGCCATCTTGATCTGATGATTGCCCGAGAAGGCATCCAGGAAGCACAGTAGGTCACACTCACCAGTAGAGTCGACAATCTGGTCGATGTGAGGGAGTGGGAATGGATCATGTGGGCAGGCTTTGTTTAGGTTGGTGAAGTCGACACACATATGTTCCTTTCCTCCCTTTTTTGGCACGACAACAGGGTTGGCCGGTCAATCAGGGTAGCGGACCTCGCGAATGACCCCTGCTGCTTCTAACTTGCGGTTATCTTGGACGATGAAGGCCTGCTTTTCAGTAGACTATCACCTCGCCTTCTGCTTCACAGGGTGCACGTTGAGATGATGCTCAATTACATCCCTCGGGACTCCTGCCAGCTGATTAGGCTCCCATGCAAACACCTTCCTGTTCGCGCGTAGGAAACTGACCAGGGCCTCCTCCTGCTCAGGCTCAAGGTTGGCGCCTATGGTGAAGGTAGCATCGGCGGGCTCGTCCTCGTCGATCGGTACCTTCTTGGTCTCCGCCTTGTCTTGGCTGAATAGCTGCTTCTTTTTGGCTAGCGCAGCCCTTTTGGGCTCGAGGGCGACTAAGCTGGCGGGCTGCGCCACTGCGGCAGTCTTGGAAGAAAGCTGAGCGCTTGCAACGCATCCCCGATGTCTCCGGACACGGTAAGGACGCCGTTGCTCCCGGGCATCTTCATGAGGTTGTACGCCGGGTGAATCACGGCCATGAACCGGGCTAGGGCTAGGTAGCTGAGGATGGCTTGTACGGAAGACTGATGGGGGTGATGTCGAAGTCGATCAACTCTGTGCGGAAGTTATCATTGATGCCTAAGGTCACCGGGAGGCAGATCTGTCCCAGGGAGCCGGTCGAACCGCCTCCGACGCCCAAGAAGGGACTGCTGGGCTGAAGCCGCTCTGGCGGCACATGGAGGAGGCTGAAGGCTTCCACCTAGAGCACGCTGATGCTAGCACCACCGTCGACAAGGGTCCTGGTGACGGCCACCTGGCAGATGGTGGGGGTGCACAACATCGGGAGCGCGCCCGAGCAGGCTGGGGTGGAGGGGTGATTGTTTGAGCTGAAGGTCAAATCGGCCTTGGGTGCCACCCAGCCCGGGGGGGGTATCTTGGCGCTTGGAGGCGGCGCCGGTCTGGCAGGTGAATGGCTTGACATGGAGGCTCGAGGGTGGTGCCTATGAGCCGCCTAGGAGAGCCGCGACGACCGGGGGCACTAGCACGGTGTAACGGGCAAGGAAGAGGCCATGCAGTCCCCCCCGGGAGGTTAGAGAAGCCGCCGGTAGGTGGAGCAGCCACATTCGAGCAATGCCGGCGAGGGCCATGGGAAACCAGTTGGCCATCACCCTGTCGTTTCCCCCCGCCTTGAGGACGGCTTCCTCGTACGCCAGCAGGAAAACCAGCGGGTCCGTCGCGCCGTTGTAGCGCGGCGGCATCTCTAGCTTGAACGTGCGTGGCCACTGCACCTGCCGCAAGGCGGGGGCCAAGGCTCGGAGCCCCCTACCCCCAGCACTAGCATCGGTTGTCGGAGCGTGCGGCGCGTTGTCCACCATGTGGGCGAAACGCGATGTCGGCGGAGAACAGGCCGACGGAAGGGAGAGCTTCGGCGCACCCCTACCTGGCATGCCAAATGTCAGATTTCGGGTTTCGGCAGACCCTTCAGGTTCAAACTTTGGGGTGTGCACGGAGATCACTCCTCTACCAACTCACGTCTTGTCGCCTCGCAAAGGATCTAGGCTACATGAAGAACAACACAAGGGACGCAAGGTTTATATTGGTTCAGGCCACCATTGTGGTGTAATACCCTACTCTAGTGTGTGGTGTGTGGATTGCCTCAGGGGCCGATGATGAACAATACAAAGGAAGAACAACCTCGCGAGGGGAGGAGTTCTTGTATTGGTGGTTCTGGCTAAGGTTCGATCAGTCGATCCTTCCCCCTTGCCTTGAGAATGGATTGTCCTATTTATAGAGCGGGGCCCTGGTCCTCTTCCCAAATATTGAGCAGGAAGGGCGCCAACAATTGGCCATTTTGAAGGGGAACATCTAGTACACTTATCCTGACCAAAGTTGGTCATCGCCTACCAAAGACTCTGACGATGACGCCTTCCTGGGCTCCGCGATGATCTCCATCCTGCCGTTCTGCTGGTCTTGGTCTTGTTGCACCGAAATGGTAGCCTTTGCTTGATACCTTGGCCTGCGCTTGCCCCCTTTGAACCAAAGAGGAAACAAGGACACTGCGCAGGCCGGCGACCGCCTGGCTTCAGTCATCATGGCTTGCGTCATGGGCACCTCGTGAGGTACCCCGCCTTGATCTCTCTGCCTCCTCGCGAGCCAGCCTGACGAGGCTGCGCCTGAGGAAGCTTCCTCTCGTCCGCCCCGTGAGGCTTCGCCCCTCGCGAGGGTGTTGAGCTTGTGTTGACAAAGATGGGCCGTACTGGGCCACTCCTTGAGCCACGCTGCAGGTCGCAGGCAGGCAAGTCTGGGGACCCCCGTTCCCAGAACACCGACAAACCATCACGTCAATGACGCCGGCGAAAAGATTACCTGTCGTGCTATGGACATACAAGAGTTGATCAAGAAGAAGCCGACGTTCGAGGACATTGAGGACGAAGAAGAAGATGACACCATGGGGAATTACGATTCAGACTGATACACATGGCGAAGATGTTGATGCTGCTGCTGCGGATGATGATTACATTGCTTTTGTCGTATTTGCCTGTCAGAAGACGTTTTTTATCTACCATGTGAAATTGTGTTTGCTATGACAACTGAAACCTGATGAACATGTTCTTTAGAATTTTGCTGTGAGAACATCACATGTAATGTATGCTGAATTGTGTTTGGTGATTGTATGACAACTAAAACATGATGACATTGTTGTTTAGTTGTACTTATATTTGGCTGTGAAACTTGAATTTGATGACATAGTTTGCTGTTGGACTGCAATTTGCTCGACGTCTTCAAATGAGAACAAGGCTGACCCGACAGGGCCTCTGCTATTTATTTATTTATGAGCAAAAGGGGATACCCCCTGATTTCTGTTAATAGAAATCATTAGATGTTCACAACACTACACCCAGCCTACTACACAAGTTTCATTCATTACTAGTTTCAGCAAAGTGCTCATGTCATAGCCACTGAATACATCACGAGTGCTACATACACTGCAAATAAAGAGACACTCATCCTACAGAGCACATCGATTTTGCCCATTATCTTCACAAAGTCTTTCATCTCCTGATTGTTGTCAAGGCCGTTCAGCAGCTGTTGCTTGACCATGATCAGAGGAACTGCATATTTAACCTTCTACTCTGCATCTTCCTCTTCTGCCGTTCCTTCAGTTACTTGTCCAACACCCCAACCTGCTCGTATTGGGATTCCTCGGCTGACCAAATAATTAGCGTAGTTGCATTCCCCCACATCAACAACTTCCCAGAAATACAAATCACACGAACCTTCCCTCTTCTGCATGAATCAAATTGGAAGATCATCAACCAAACTATTAAAAAATCAGCAACTGAAAGCAGCAGAACAACACTTAAACATATTATTACCCCATGATTCGGGCATTTGTAGAAGACTCGGCCAGGCTTGAGGATTGTGGTTGAGACGCGATAGATGACTCTGCGTGATTTGCAGCAGTGGCACCACTGCAACGTCAGAGGGCTGCGATGAGCAATCGGCTACGGTGCACGTGCCGGCGGGGGTGTGATTAGACCCACAGGCGATGGTACGGGTGGTGACTTGGTGCATATCTCGTTGTTGCCTGCTGAAGAGCAGGTCGATGAGCAGCCAGCGGACATGGTTGCTGCAGCCAGAGCTTCTGATGCTAGGTAGAGTAAGTAGAGAAGAGGAGAAGCGAACGTTGGATATGTCAGTTTCATTACTTGTAGAGTAGCATAGCACCATATATAGTCATAGTCTAGGTTTGGATTCGAACCAGCTACAGGAGCACGTCTCTCTTTTTCTAAAACTCGGCAACGTCTCTTTACTGGTACACTAGCTTGTTCTGTACGCCTTCCCAAGTCTTTGATTTTCTTTCCCCTTTTTTGCGAGGAAGGAAGGAGGACAAAATTGAGAGTTCCTGGGACTCGAACCCAAGACCTCTCGTTTGAAAACCAAGGGTGCTAGTCACTGATGTGGCGAACGTTCCCTGTGAGGAGGACGGAAGACGAACGCGTTTTCCTCGCAGTTTTCTTCCTATATATAAAAAAGTATGCTACTTGGTGTTCGCTTAGTCAACAAACGATTGTACCAACCTTGACCATTGGATTGACATTCAATGTCTGTCGTGTTTCTTCAGTCTCTTCTTCCTCGAGCCGCCAAAGCCAAACCAGCGCTAGCAGGACCGCCTACTCCCGCCTCCCACGGCTGGCTGTGATCTTCCCCGGCTCCTGTTCATTCCCGTCCAAGGCCTCACCATTGTCCTCCGCGTTGGTTCGCTCGCCGCGGCGCCGCCCTCCGGTGTTGTCAACATGGTCAACAACCGAGAGGAATAAGGAGATGACTGTACATGGTGAGGATGACAGTAGGGACCCAGTAGCGTGTGCAGTAATTTTGTTTTTTTGGGACGGAGAAGGTTATCAACTAGGTTGTGCGGGACCCATGGCCCGTCTAGCCCAGGCTTTTATTTCATATGTTTAGCACATGACCAGCCCAGTTTGTTTTTTTTCCTTTCTGACAAATGGCTAGCCAGCTATTTTTTTGGCAGAGTAACCAACATAGGCCTACTTGCTTTTCTACGCCATGCTGGCCCAAAAAATGGGCTATAAGTAATAAGAAATGGGCTATAAGTAATAAGAAATGGGCTATAAGTAATAATAAATGGGCTGTAAAATGAAAAAATACAGCAAACAGGCAATTAGTTCCAAAATACTGTTTTCTTTCGGATCTTGATATTTTAAATTTCATTGTTTTTGTGCGGGTAAAATTCCATTGAATTTAAATTAAGGCATATTTAGATTTAAAGTTAATTTAAATCTGGCTAGAAATTTCGGGCTGTATGCTGTTTCGGACAGATTTGAGGCTCACTTGTGGGTCTAATAGGTTGGCATGTACTTTGGCTTTGTCAACTTAGTCCACAAACGATTCTAGCAGCAGTGACCGTTGGATGTTAATCCAACGGCCGTGATGTTTCTTCAATATCTGATCTTCTTGCTCCAGCCGCCCAAACCAGCTCCGGTGGGACTGCCTGCTCCCGTCTCCCGTGGTCGGCTATGCTGCCGCACAGGCCGCAGCGCCCCACCCTACATCATTGATGGCTAGGCCATTCCTCTACTCACCCACACCTCCTGTTATTTTCCGACGACGGCAGCCGGACCAGTAAACCCTCGTAATCCCTACCGCGTGGGCAACCATTGCCAAGTTTTCCCCGGCTCCATGTCGTTCACTTCCTAGGCCTCGCCGTCATCCAGCGCCATCGTGTTCTCGGCGCGGCCTGGTCAACGTGGTCAACGAACGACATTCATTGGTCGTGGACTATACGTGGAGAGGCTGACAGCTGGATCCACGGTCGCACACAAGGGAATACCTCCTTATTACACGCAAAATAATGATTCCTCCACCTGACGGCTGGGACCCACCGGAAGGGCCTCTGTATTTTGTGAAAAAAACCATTACCCCGCTGACATGTTGGACCCACCAGCTATATCTTCGCACGCAAGGAAGTGCCTCCTTATTACGCACAAAAAAATGAATACCCCCCTGCTAGCTGGGACCCACCATAGTGGGAGGATGACTTGTGGGCCAACTAAGTTGATGGGGACGGACGGCTTTGCCAACTTAGTCAATATGAACGATTCAAGCTCCAGTGACGGTACGTTGTCCATCCAACGACCGTAGTGCTTCTTCAACCTCTGGTCTTCTTGCTCCAGCCGCCCAAAGCAGCGCCGGTCGTGCCGCATGCTCCTGCCTCCCGTGGCCGGCTGTGCTGCCGCGGAGGCCTCACCGCCCCCTACTATTCCACAGCTGGCCAGGCCCTACGGCGATGGCAGCCTCACACCGCAGCCGAACCAGTGAACCCTCGTACTCCTCTCCGCGCGGGCTTCTACTGCCGCGTCTTCCCCGGCTCCGCGTCGTCCCCTTCCTAGGCCTTGCCGTTGTCCACCGTCGTGGTGCTCTAGGCGCGGCCTGGTCAATGTGGTCAAGGAACGACTTCCATCAGACGTGGACTATATGTGGAGAAGCTGACAGCTGGGTCCACGGCCGCAGCAAGGAGGTGCCTCCTTATTACGCAGAAAATAATGATTCCTCCACCTGACAGCTGGGACCCACCAGACGAGCCACTGTATTTCGCGAAAAAAACGTTTCCCCCTGTCTGCTGGGACCCACCAGCTACATTTTCGCACGCAAGGAAGTGCGTCCGGGCAAAACAAACAATTCGCCCCCCAGACTGCTGGGACCCACCAGTTACATCTTCGCATGCAAGGAAGTTCCTGACAGTCGGGACCCACCTGGTCGAAGCATACATAGCGTTGTCATTCTGGTCGCGAACGTGTACATACATACTGGTCGATGTAGAGGCGCGCACATGTTGTAGTAGAGGCGTGCACGTAGCATGTACACATACGTACAACGGCCAGGGTGTAAGAAAGAAAATATGGCCACGTATGTGTACATACAGCCAGGGTCTCGAACGCCTACTCGTGCATACGTACGGCCAGGGCTCGTGTACATGGCTGGGTCAGAACGGACAAACAACATCGTCGTCGTGTTCATGGGGAGCCAACCGGCTGGGTCAGAACGGAATGCGTGGTCATGTTCATCGGGAGGGCTTGGACGGAACAGGCGATGGAAACTTGGCCTGGCGTACTGCAGAACGGAGGAAACGGCATTGTGTTCGATCCGCCATGTTCGAAACGGGACCTGTTCATCGGGAGGGGTTTGGCATACCACAAAACGGAGGAAACGGACCTCCTACGGTCGAAACTAGGGTCCTGTTGATTGGGAGGGGTATGGCATACCGCAAAATGGACGAAACGGACCTCTTACAGTCGAAACGGGGCTCCTATTGATCGGCAGGGGTGTGGCGTACCGCAAAACGGACGAAACGGACTTGTATTGGAGCACTACGGTGGAAACGGGGTCCTGTTCATCGGGAGGGGTGTGGCGTACCGCAAAACGGGACTCCACGGGATACTGTTCATCTCCACCATCGACTTCCTCCATTCTCCATGGGCTACCGTCGACCTCCTCCAGCCTCCATGGGCTCCTGTTCATCCAGCCTCCACCGCGCGCTACTCCACCGGCTATTCAACCACCCCTCCACGGGCACCCCTCCACCATCTACTGTTCATCCAGCCCTCCGCACCATACGGTCCTATTCATCCAGAGGCAACGCCACCGCTCACTGTTCATACAAACTCCCCCGCAACGCTCACTGTTCATCCAATCGATCGGCTTTAGTTAGCAGCAGTAGCGAAGGAACCGCTCAATCGGGTTCAATTAATAGCCATCGATTGATCGCTCGAGTTCAGCAACGCGTAGCCTGCAGTACAACCGCTCGGGTTCAGTTAGAGCCCAACGCCTCGCTCGGGTTCAATTAGAGCCAATGCCTCGCACACGTGCGCGTACGTGTACAAGAGAAACGCGCATCGCTCGGCCCCCGACCTTCCACCATAACCGAGAACTCCCCGAAATTTTCCTCGCCATCGCTTCTACCACGGTTTTTTCCGTCATGGACGGCCCAAAGAATGTCATGCAGCTGCGTCTCCGGCCCGCCCAGGACGAAAAGGCCATTTTCTGTCATGATTTTTTTTCATAGGAGTAGGAGCCCAGCACATCTATGATGATACAAGGTTTTGTCACAATTATCGTCATAGAAGTGTCATATGTATGACAAAAAAATTCGTTCGGCCCAAAATGTCACAGATGTGTCTTTTTTGGTAGTTAATATGATATAAACCCCATATTTTTATCCTCGATGGAAACAATACAATACGTGCCTTGCTGCCCCTGTTGTCACTGGGAAAGGACACCGCAAGATTGAACCCAAAGCTAAGCACTTCTCCCATTGCAAGAAAGATCAATCTAGTAGGCCAAACCAAACTGATAATTCGATGAGACTTGCAAAGATAACCAATCGTACATAAAAGAATTCAGAGGAGATTCAAATATTTCTCATAGATAAACTTGATCATAAACCCATAGTTCATCGAATCTCGACAAACACACCGCAAAAAGAGTTAAATCGAATAGATCTCCAAAAAGATCGAGGAGAACATTGTATTGAGATTCGAAGAGAGAGAAGAAGCCATCTAGCTAATAACTATGGACCTGAAGGTCTGTGGTAAACTACTCACAACTCATCGAAGAGGCTACGGTGTTGATGTAGAGGCCCTCCGTGGTCGATTGCCCCTCCGGCGGAGCACCGGCAAAGGCTGCAAGAAGGGATCCCACGGATACAGAAGGTTGTGGCAGTGGAAATAGGTTTTCATGGTGCTCTCAGATGTTTTCGGGGTACATAGATATATATAGGAGGAAGAAGTAGGTCGGTGGAGCCACGAAGGTCCCTCGCGCCCACCCCCCTAGGGTGCGCCAGGCACCCTCGTGGCTGCCTCGGCTACTTCTTGACGTCCACTCCAAGTCTCCTGGATTGTGTTTGTTCCAAAAAGATCGCTCCCGAAGGTTTCATTCCGTTTGTACTCGGTTTGATATTCCTTTTCTTCGAAACACTGAAATAGGCAAAAAAAATAGCAATTCGGGCTGGGCCTCCGGTTAGTAGGTTAGTCCCAAAAATGATATAAAAGTATAAAGTAAAGCCCATAAACATCCAAAACGGGTAATATAATAGTATGGAACAATCAAAAATTATAGATGCATTGGAGTCGTATCAAGCATCCCCAAGCTTAATTCCTGCTTGTCCTCTAGTAGGTAAATGATAAAAAACAGAATTTTTGATGTGGAATGCTACCTAGCATATTTCTCAATGTAATTTTCTTTATTGTGGCATGAATGTTCAGATCCAAATGATTCAAGACAAAAGTTCATATTGACATAAAAATAGTAATACTTCAAGCGTACTAACAAAGCAATCATGTCTTCTCAAAATAACATGGCTAAAGAAAGCTATCCCTACAAAATCATATAGTCTGGCTGTGCTCTATCTTCATCACACAAAGTGTTTAATCATGCACAACCCCAATGACAAGCCAAGCAATTGTTTCATACTTTTAGTATTCTCAAACTTTTTCAACTTTCACGCAATACATGAGCGTGATTCATGGACATAACACTATATGTGGAATAGAATGGTGGTTGTAGAAAAAAAAGGAGAAGATAGTCTCACATCAACTAGGCATATCAACAGGCTATGGAGATGACCATTAACAGATATCAATGTGAGTGAGTAGGGATTGCCATGCAACGGATGCACTGGAGCTATAAGTGTATGAAACCTCGACAAAATAAAATAAGTGGGTGTGCATCCAACTTGCTTGCTCATGAAGACCTAGGGCATTTTGAGGAAGCCCATCATTGGAATATACAAGCCATGTCTATAATGAAAAATTCCCACTAGTATATGAAAGTGACAACATAGGAGACTCTCTATCATGAAGATCATGGTGCTACTTTGAAGCACAAGTGTGGTAAAAGGATAGTAACATTGTCCCTTCTCTCTTTTTCTCTGATTTTTTTATTTTTATTTGGTGGGTTTCTTTGGCCTCTTTTTTTATTTGGGCTTCTTTGGCCTTTTTTTTGTGGAAAGTCCGGAGTCTCATCCCGACTTGTGGGGAAATCATAGTCTCCATCATTCTTTCTTCACTTTGGACGATCCTCTAATAATGAAGATCATCACACTTTTATTTACTTACAACTCAAGAATTACAACTCAACACTTAGAACAAAATATGACTCTATATGGATGCCTCCGGAGGTGTACCGAGATATGCAATGAATCAAGAGTGACATGTATGAAAGAATTATCAAGGTGGCTTTGCCACAAATACGATGTCACTACATGATCATGCAAAAGCAATATGACAATGATGGAGCGTGTCATAATAAACGGAACGATGGACAGTTGCATGGCAATATATCTCGGAATGGCTATCGAAATGCCATAATAGGTAGGTATGGTGGCTATTTTGAGGAAGGTATATGGTGGGTGTATGGTACCGGCGAAAGTTGCGCAGCACAAGAGAGGATAGCAATGGTGGAAGGGTGAGAGTGCGTATAATCCATGGACTCAACATTAGTCATAAAGAACTCATATACTTATTGCAAAAATCTACAAGTTATTGAAACAACATACTAAGCGCATGCTCCTAGGGGGATATATTGGTAGGAAAAGACCATCACTCGCCCCCGACCACCACTCATAAGGAAGACAATCAATAAATAAATCATTCTCCAACTTCATCACAAAGCGGTTCACCATACGTTCATGCTACGGGAATCCCAAACTTCAACGCAAGTACTCCTCAAATTCACAACTACTCAACTAGCATGACTCTAATATCACCATCCTCATATCTCAAAACAATTATCTAGCATCAAATTGATCATAGCATCCAATTCACTTTCTATGATTGTTTTTATTATACTCAACTTGGATGCCCATCATATTAGGACAAATTTTATAACCATAGCAAATACCATGTTGTTCTAAATGAATCTCAAAATAAGTGAAGCATGAGAGATCAACAATTTCTACAAAATAAAACCATTGTCGTGCCATAAAAAGATATAAGTGAAGCACTAGAGCAAAATTATCTAGCTCAAAAGATATAAGTGAAGCACATAGAGTATTCTAGTAAATTCTGAATCATGTTGTGTCTCTCCCAAAAGGTGTGTCCAGCAAAGATGATTCTGGTAATCTAAAAAGCAAACACTCTTATCATACAAGACGCGCCAAGCAAAACAGTTATCATGTGGCGAATAAAAATATAGCTCCAAGTAGTTAGTGATAGACGAAGACGAAAGAGGGGATGCCTTCTGGGGCATCCCCAAGCTTAGTCTCTTGGTTGTCGTTGAATTATATTGGGGTGCCATGGGCATCCCCAAGCTTAGGCTCTTGCCACTCCTTATTCCATAGACCATCAAATCTCTACCCAAAACTTGAAAACGTCAGAACACAAAACTCAACAAGAAATCTCATAAGCTCCGTTAGTGCAAGAAATAAAAACCACCACTTAAGGTATTGTAATGAACACATTCTTTATTTATATTGGTGTTAAACCTACTTTATTGCAACTTCTGTATGGTTCATACCCCCGATACTAGCCATAGATTCATCAAAATAAGAAAACAACACACAAAAACAGAATCTGCCAAAAACAGAACATTTTGTAGCAATCTGTAACTTTTGAATACTTTTGGAACTCTAAAAATCCTACCAAAATACGAAGTCCTCGGAAATTTTTCTATTGATCTACTGCAAAAATAGTCAACTAAAAATCACGTTTCTGTGACTTATTAAAATTATTCTCGGTCACGTAAAAGTTTCTGTTTTTCAGCGGAATCAAATTAACTATCGCTGTAGGTTATCCTATAGGTTCTACTTGGCAGAAACACTAATTAAAACATTAAATCACATCTAAATAGGAGTTAGATGATTTATTTATTACTAAACAGAACCACAAAGCAAGGAACAAAAATAAAATTGGGTTGCCTCCCAACAAGCGCTATCGTTTAACGCCCCTAGCTAGGCATAAAAGCGAGAGTAGATCTAAGTATTGCCATCTTTGGTATTCAATTCATAAGTGGATCTCATAATAGATTCATAAGGTAATTTGATTTTCTTTCTAGGAAAGTGTTCCATGCCTTTCCTTAATGGAAATTGGAATCTAAAATTCCCTTCCTTCATATCAATAATTCCACCAATCGTTCTAAGGAAAGGTCTACCAAGAATAATCGGACATGAAGGATTGCAATCTTTATCAAGAACGATGAAATCTATAGGCACATAATTCCTATTTTCAACAATAAGAACATCATTAATCCTTCCCAAAGGTTTCTTAATGGTGGAATCCGCAAGGTGCAAGTTTAAAGAGCAATCATCAAAATCACGGAAACCTAGCACATCACATAAAGTTTTTGGAATCGTGGAAACACTAGTACCCAAATCACACAAAGCATTGCATTAATGATCTTTAATTTTAATTTTAATAGTAGGTTCACACTCATCATAAAGTTTTCTAGGGATAGAAACTTCCAATTCAAGTTTTTCCTCATAAGATTGCATCAAAGCATCAACAATATGTTTGGTAAAAGCTTTATTTTGACTATAAGCATGAAAAGAATTCAACACGGATTGCAACAAGGAAATAAAATCTATTAAAGAACAATTATCATAATTAAATTCCTTGAAATCCAAAATATTGGGTTCATTGCTATGTAAAGTTTTGACCTCTCCAATCCCACTTTTACCAAATTTAGCATCAAGATCTAGAAACTCCGAATCATTGGCATGCCTTTTAACTAAAGTTGACTCATCTCCAGTCCCAACATTATCAAGATTCATATTGCAAAACAAAGATTTACTAGGGGACACATCAATAACTTTTAGATCTTCATCATTATTATCATGGAAACTAGATGAACACGCTTTTACAAAGCAATCTTTCTTAGCATGCATCCTAGCGGTTCTTTCTTTGCACTCATCAATGGAAATTCTCATGGCTTTGAGAGACTCATTGATATCATGCTTAGCTGGAATAGATCTAAGTTTCAAAGAATCAACATCAAGAGAAAGTCTATCAATGTTCCTTGCCAATTCATAAAATTTAAGCAATTTTTCTTCAAGCAAAGCATTGAAATTCTTTTGAGAGATCATAAATTCTTCAACACTATTCCCAAAATCAGAGGCATCTTATTAAATTTTCCATAATAGTTGTTGCAGGAATTACCATAATTATTAGAAGAATTACTAGGGAATGGCCTAGGATTAAAGTTTCCTCTATATGCACTGTTACCAAAATTATTCCTGCCAACAAAATTCACATCCATAGATTCATTATTATTCTCAATCAAAGTAGAAAAAGGCATATCATTGGGATCAATAGGAGCACTCTTAATAGAAAACAATTTCATAAGTTCATCCATCTTTCCACTCAAAACATTAATTTCTTCTATTGCATGAACTTTTTTACTAGTAGATCTTTCGGTGTGCCATTGAGAATAATTAACCATAACATTATCTAGGAGTTTAGTAGCTTCTCCTAAGGTGATTTCCATAAAAGTGCCTCCCACGGCCGAATCTAAAAGATTTCTAGAAGCAAAATTCAATCCGGCATAAAAAAATTGTATGATCATCCATAAATTTAATCCATGAGTAGGCCAATTGCGAATCATTAATTTCATCCTCTCCCAAGATTGTGCAACATGTTCATGATCAAGTTGCTTAATATTCATAATATCGTTCCTAAGGGAGATGATCTTAGCGGGAGGAAAATACTTAGAGATAAAAGCATGTTTGCACTTATTCCATGAATCAATACTATTTTTAGGCAAAGACGAAAACCAAGTTTTAGCATGATCTCTAAGTGAAAATGAAAATAACTTTAATTTAACAATATCATTATCCGTATCTTTGTTCTTTTGCATATCAGACAAATCAACAAAGTTGTTTCAATGAGTAGCAGCATCTTCACTAGGAAGGCCGGAGAATTGATCTTTCATAACAAGATTCAAGAAAGCCACATTGATTTCACAAGATTCAGCATCATTACGAGGAGCAATCGGAGTGCTAAGGAAATCATTATTGTTGATATTGGAAAAGTCACACAATTTAGTATTACCTTGAGCCATCATGACAAGCAATCCAACACACAAGCACACTAGAGGCAAGCGAAAAAGATGAGGCGAACAGAAAAGAGAGGGCGAATAAAACGGGAAGTGTGAAGTGGGGGAGAGGAAAACGAGAGGCAACTTGCAAATAATGTAATGCGAGGGAGATGAGTTTGTGATGGGGACTTGGTATGTCTTGACTTGACCGAAGACCTCCCTGGCAACGGCGCCAGAAATCACACGTTGGTGGGAGGTCGAATCTTGACTTGACTTGGTGCACTACTAGGAACAGGCCTACTAATGGCGCACTGGTTTACCAGTGCGCCATTAGTATCACGCCACTAGAATTTTTTACTAATGGTGCACCACTGGTGCGCCATTAGAATCTGGTATTCTAATGGCGCACCACGTAGTGCGCCATTAGTATTGCCCACAGTGCGCCACTATTATCTGCTATACTCATAGCGCACCACATGGTAGTGCTCCATTAGTAACAAATTTTTTAATTTTTTTTGTTTTTTCTTAATCTCAGGTCACTATTTCACATATGAGATATTCAACACATATATATATATATAACAAGCATCCATATAACAATCATATCCAACACACAAGTTTCATCATATATACATACATAGCCAACACATAGTTCCGTTGTTACATATTACAAAAGTTTCACATTGTTCATCCAACACCGTTATCCATCAATTCACAAAAGTTTCACATTGATACAAAATAAAAACACAAATGGAAAAGAAGCACTCCATCCCTGCAAGCTTCCGTCAATTAAATCAAATCTACAAAATGATAAACAAGAAGTTAGAAGAAGAAAAAGAAGAAGACTAGAAGAATACTAGAAGAAGAAGAACACTAGAAGAAGAATAAGAAGAGTTTTGGAAAAGAAGAAGAATAAGAAGAAGACTATAAGCTTATTATGTAAACTTGATCATTTTGTGCTAACATAAGTTATTTTGGAGCTAACCTATACGAAACTAAGCATATAAGCTCTAAGTTAGTATATTAGAGCCAACTTAGGTAAAATGAAGCTAACCTATGTCATTTTGGAAAAGAAGAATAATAAGAAAAAGACTATAAGCTTATTGTGTAAATTTGATCATTTTGTGCTAACATAAGTTATTTTGGAGCTAACCTATAGGAAACTAAGCATATAAGCTCTTAGTTAGTATATTAGAGCCAACTTAGGCAAAATGAAGCTAACCTATAGGAAACTAAGCATATTAGAGATAACATAGCTAACTAAGTATATATATATATATCATTTTGGATAGCTAACCTATAGGAGATCTGACATACCTGACAAAGTTCAGTTCTCATGCATTGTTCTTCTCCTTCTTCTCCTTCCTCTCCCTGATGCGCCTAGAGCGGCGAGGCGGTGGAGGCAGTGGAGGCAGTGGGATGTAGTCTTCTACCACAATTGGCATGGTCATGTCGCCCAGCTGTGGGATTGCTGGCGCCACCACCGGTGCATGGTCATTGTCAGGCACCACCACCATCGCGAGGCCACCTTCAGGCATGACCATCGCTAGGTCATCCTCGGCCATCTCCATCTCTTGCCCATGGTCAGCCACCACCATCTCTTGCCCTTGGTCAGCCACCACCAGTGCTAGGTCATCCTCAGCCTAATGCCCATCGTCATCCTGCAGCTCCTCATGCTCACTCTGTTCCTCTTCTCCCGCACTCCAGTCCGGATCATCCTTCTTGTTGTCTATGCTGCTGCCTGAATCGCTGCTGCTTTCGCTACAGCCAGAATCGCTGCTGCTTTCGCTACAGCCAGAATCGTTGCTGCTTTTGCTACAGCCATAGTCACTGCTGCTTTGGCTGTAGCCAGTGTCGCTGCTACTGCTCCCATTACCTGTCCAAAATGCAACAATGATCGTTAACAATCGATGTGAGACAAAGCCAAATGTAGAGGAATAAGAAGAGGCAGAACGTACCGGCATCATCGGCAGCATAGCGCATGCGACACATAGTCTTGTTGAACACCTTCACGATGAGCATGTTGGCGTCGTCGTCGTACCTGAAGAGAAGGAAGTACCCCAGCTGCAGGTCGTAGGCACGGTAGAACTTGTCCCACCCACGAGACAAGTACATGTGGCCCTTCTTGATCACCAACTGCACATCCCACTGCCTGCGAGACCCGCTGCCGGCCTGTCGCAGCTTCACATTATTTGGCGGATCTTCACCCATCAGCATGTTCATAAAACTGTCAGGCAGCCTCTGCAGTTTGGGACAATGAGTGATGTATCAAACAACAGATATCATAATGAGATGGGTGAAGGAGAGATCTCTCGTTTTATATACCTGCATCATGGATGATATTGAAGCCTCAAGTATGATAGTGAAGAACTCGAAAGCATCCCACTCATACTGCGGTGTCGCAGATCGGCGGTGGCTGCTTCCCACAATCTCTGATAAGCAGCAGAAGAGACCAATTAGTACCCATGCATGATAACAGGCATTAGTCGCAAGTACCCCATATGTCCTATTTTTTGCAAAGTAATGCTAAAATTCACAGAAAATTTCAGCATTACCTTTGCTGAAAATAGGACATATGGAGTACCCAAATTTGCCGGAACGGAAGTTAATCGACATTCCGGCAAACTCAAGGGCCTCTCGGGGTACCTGCAAATTCATCACGACACAATGGTCGGAGACAAAACCCAGCAAACTAGCACCACAAAGCACATAACAAAATTCAGTAAATTTCCAGCAACTACTCCTAATGCAAACAAGATTCACCTAGCAAGGTTTATTTGACATGGAGTAGTTTATTTCATAGAGTAAACATTAGCACTATTTGACAGTAAAAGGTTTTAGCTAATTTGAATTAACTGAAAGCAGCAGTACATCATTTTTATTGATAGTAAAATGTTCAAAGAAACAGAAATATCAGTACAATAGCTAGATTACACTATCAGTACACTAGCAGTAAAATGTTCATTTACTTTGAATAAACAAATATTCAAGCAGATTTGCTTGTCCTACTCCTGCAGATCACCAAGCATCTTTTTTAATCCAGCTAATTAACTGAAACTTGCACTAAACTACTGTTGTCCCGCACTACTGCAAGTGCCATACTACTGCAAGTGCTATACTACTGCAGAGAATTATGCCCACTTGAGTTGGAGTTAATGACCTCGATAGACTGTCACTGGCAGTAAGAGAGTAGCACTACTAGTACTAGCCTTGTACTACTTGTAATGGAAGAATATGACACAGTGCTAGTACACAGGTACAAATTATAATCAGTAGGAAAATATCATCATAATAATATCATCATTCAGTAGGAAAACAACCTTAGGTAGGTCAGTTCTGAACTACATATGGCAATCTCACTTTTAGGAAAGAAGGATCATCATACACATATATAGCTCACTTCATCTGGGGCAGGGGCTATGGCAGAGGATTTCACTCAAAACTGAAGCAGTATATACCTGACTGATGTGAAGCGTTGTCCCAGATGTATTCACAAGAGGCTAGAAGATGTGCTCAACCAACTGTCACAAAAACAAATAAATTATTATTTGCCTAAGTTGGTACAAGGAATGTACAGGTACCAAAATCTCATCACACTAGCTAAAAGACGACAAACATGTCTTGTTACGAACTTAAGATATGTCAAAAATTAACAGGAGCTTCATCATTTTTATTGCTAGGTTCATAGTAAGACTTAACATTGCTGCCTGTGCAATATTAACTAGATGTATGGTTTACTTGAGTTATACATGTTTCTACTTACAAGGTTATATCTAAAAATAGAACTAAATAGACATTTTAAATATATTTCACTCATAATATGACCTTTTCCTGCAACTGTAACTATGAAATCCAAATTTCCTTGGTTCAGTTTCGGTAAATGTCTGAAACAAACACTAGGCTTTGCCTACCGATGCGCAAAACAAAAACAAACTAAATAAGCATGACATTCAGCAGGAATGAAGAATGGATAAAGAACTGAAGAAACGCAACATTCAGAGAAACACACAATAGCTTGCAGTGGCTTCCGTCGCGCGGTCCTTTCAAAAGTTCATAGCAGCGGAGCGCAATGCAGGCCGAAAAAAAAGATCATCTACTGCATTCTCCCCACCAGAATGAACACAGGTCGGCAGCTCCTCGATAACCTCATGGAAAACCATCATCATCTTACCTGCAGGCTGTTTACTGCTGCTGCTGCGCTGCAGGGGCGGAGGAAGGGGCGCCGCCATGGAGAGGGCGAGGCCGAGGACGGCGTGGGGCTTGAGGGCCTGCGGCCTGGTGAGACCGACGGGGTGGTCGTCCCCGACGCCGGCAGAGCTAGGGTTCGGGGAGACGGCGGGCGGCGCTGATGGGACGGGGCGGTTGAGAGGGGGTAGGGGGGAGGTCGCAGGAGAAGAGAGGAGGAGGTGGGCGGGGGCGCAGCTTCGGGGCTCGGCTCGGGGACGGCGAAGGAGGCGAGGGGGGCGGCGAGGGGGACGGCGAACACGAGGGGTAGCGGGTGAGATCGATGAGGCAGGGGAGAGATTAGTGAGATTGGGGATTTAATTAGTGTACGACTATTCTAATGGCGCACCATCATCTCGTGCGCCATAAGTACGACTATTCTAATGGCGCACCAGCGCCAGGTGCGCCATTAGAATTTTGTTTTAATCTAGCCCACTAGCCCTATCTACAACCTAACCCTATCTACAACAGAACCCACCCACTAGCCCGACTGGTCAGCACGCAGCACACACACCAGGAGGTCCTGGGTTCGATTCCCAGGCTCCCTAATATATTTTTATGCATTTTAAATGCTATTTTTTATATTTATTTGTGTTTAAATATGTTCAAACTTGTTTAAATCATAACAGTAATATTTTTTCATAAAAACAGTAATAATTTTTTAAAAAATATGTTCAAATTTGTTACTTGGAAATATCATCGGCGACGGCGGTGGAGCGGGGGAGGGTGCGGGGGGTGCCCGTTGGCGGCGGTGGAGCGGGGGAGGGTGCGGGGGGGGGGGGGTGCTCGTCGGCGGCGGTGGAGCGGGGGAGGGTTGCGGTGGGTCGGCGACGGCGGTGGAGCTAGCGAGGGAGGGTGCGGGGGGTGCCCGTTGGCGGCGGTGGAGCGGGGGAGGGTGCGGGGGGGCCGGGTGCTCGTCGGCGGCGGTGGAGCGGGGGAGGGTTGCGGTGGGTCGTCGGCGGCGGTCGAGCTAGCGAGGGAGGGTGCGGGTGGGATCGAGATCGAGATCAAAAAGTGTCCATGAAAATATACACGGTGCGCCATTAGCAGTTTTGCAAAAAAGTAAAAAAAATTATATACTAATGGCGCACTGCTTAGAAGGTGCGCCATTACTTGGTAGAACTAGTAATGGCGCACTTTGGCACCATGCGCCATTAGAGTGTATGGAAAAATGAAAAAAAATTCAATACTAGTGGCGCACCGTGTGCCTGGTGCGCCATTAGTGTCTTCCACACTAATGGCGCACCTCCGACCGGTGCGCCATTAGTATATAGTAGTGGCGCACTGCTTACCAGGTGCGCCATTAGTATCAATCCTAGCTATAGCCCTTTTCCTAGTAGTGACGTGTAAGCCTCCGTGGCAAAGGTGCCAGAAATCCTTCTTGCTACCTCTTGAGCATTGCATTGGTTTTCCCTTGAAGAGGAAAGGGTGATGCAGCAAAGTAGCGTAAGTATTTACCTCAGTTTTTGAGGCTCCTCACTAGTGCCTCGTACCTACACAAACAAACAAGAACCTCGCAACCAACACGATAAAGGGGTTGTCAATCCCTTCATGGCCACTTGCGAAAGTGAGATCTGATAGAGATAATAGGATAAGATAAATATTTTTGGTATTTTTATGACATAGACTGGAAAGTAAATGCAAAATAAAGATAGATGGGAAACTTATATGAAGAGAAATAGACCCGGGGGCCATAGGTTTCACTAGTTGGTTCTCTCAAGATAGCATAAGTATTACGGTGGGTGAACAAATTACTGTCGAGCAATTGATAGAAAAGTGCATAGTTATGAGAATATCTAGGCATGATCATATATATAGGCATCACGTACGCGACAAGTAGATGGAAACGATTTTGCATCTACTACTATTACTCCACACATCGACCACTATCCTGCATGCATCTAGAGTAACGGATTAGGTAATATGACATGATGTAGAGCTATAAACTCAAACGATATGATATAAACCCCATCTTTTTATCCTCGATGGTAACAATACAATACGTGCCTTGCTGCCCCTGCTGTCTCTGGGAAAGGACACCGCAAGATTGAACCCAAAGCTAAGCACTTCTCCCATTGCAAGAAAGATCAATCTAGTAGGCCAAACCAAACTGATAATTCGAAGAGACTTGCAAAGATAACCAATCGTACATAAAAGAATTCAGAGGAGATTCAAATATTTCTCATAGATAAACTTGATCATAAACCCATAGTTCATCGGATCTCGACAAACACACCGCAAAAAGAGTTAAATCAAAGAGATCTCCAAAAAGATCGAGGAGAACATTGTATTGAGATTCAAAGAGAGAGAAGAAGCCATCTAGCTAATAACTATGGACCTGAAGGTCTGTGGTAAACTACTCACAACTCATCGAAGAGGCTATGGTGTTGATGTAGAGGCCCTCCGTGGTCGATTGCCCCTCCGGCGGAGCACCGGCAAAGGCTACAAGATGGGATCCCACGGATACAGAAGGTTGTGGCGGTGGAAATAGGTTTTCATGGTGCTCTCAGATGTTTTCGGGGTACATAGATATATATAGGAGGAAGAAGTAGGTCGGTGGAGCCACGAGGGGCCCACAAGGGTGGGGGTGCGCCCACACCCCTAGGGCATGCCAGGCACCCTCATGGCCGCCTCGGCTGCTTCTTGACGGCCACTCCAAGTATCCTGGATTGCGTTTGTTCCAAAAAGATCACTCACGTAGGTTTCATTCCATTTGGACTCCGTTTGGTATTCCTTTTCTTCGAAACACTGAAATAGGCAAAAAAACAGCAATTCAGGTTGGGCCTCCGGTTAGTAGGTTAGTCCCAAAAATGATATAAAAGTATAAAGTAAAGCCCATAAACATCCAAAACGGGTAATATAATATCATGGAGCAATCAAATATTATAGATACGTTGGAGACGTATCAGTTTGCACAATGAAGAAGACATCCGCCAAGTATAAGATGGTACTAACTCTTTTACCTTGTTTTTACCCCTTGCGCCATCAGTAAACTATAGGATGGTACTAACTCTTTTACCTTGTTTGCATATCCTTGTTTTCAGTACTTTTCAAAGAAGTTCACCAATGATTACCTTTCAAACCACCTGCATGGTCAAGAGGCGAGGAAGGTATTCAATCAACACCCACGGTACAATATTGATGTCTTGCTGAAGAGGACGAAGGTTGGGCGGGAAATTATCCATAGCCACCGGCCTAAAGTTGCAAGGACATTCAACATCACTAAAGGCTCAATATTTACCTTCCGCTTCTGCAGTTTCCTAGATGAGATTCATCTGTCTATTTACCGTGTATGATGCTACTTTCCAGAGGTTTTTGATGTTGGATGTGAAACTTGGTGCTGTTGTGGAATGGCGGAACTGAGTACCTAAGCTATCCGATGTAATTCGATTATGAATTCCTACTTGTTATTATATGGATATGAAATATCTGGTGTGTTTTTATAAGAAATATCAATTTGATTAGTACATTGATTATCAATAATAGGCTAATTACCCTACTTATTGGAGTTTTCTATTGTAGACGATTACTCAGACAACACCGTGGGCGATGAACTCAAACAACCCGCACGGTTTCTAGAAAGTAGGCGTGTTCGATCAACTAACAATCACACATGGCTTCCGGTAGAGAAATGTTTGCGTTAGGCCACCTTGCACAAACGTTTCCACAAAACAACTGTGTGTGATATACATACACACAGAAATGTTTTTTGGAATTCACCATGTGGGATGTACATACTAATGATAACAATTGGGTTTTGATGCCTCGCCAGATCGCACACGAACTCATTTTGCCCCAGCATGTGTGCCAGGAGGGCCTATCCTCGACGGTTTCTGGGTCATGTGGGAAGGACCCCCCTATCGCCCACACTCACTTGGTGACGGTTCCAAACGCCGTCATGGAAAGGGGTTAAAAAACCATTTGTATAGCAAGTCTCTGCACCAGTGAATGAAGATGTCACATACCATCTAAATACTTTCATTGTATTGTGTGATATGAAAAAGAAAAAAAGATGTGCATAATGATATTGTCAAATTAAAATTATTTCTGTTCTCACTATGATATCGTGCTAAAACTTGGTTTTCATCCTTGCCTAAAAATAGTATTGATTCATGGAATACGTGTAAGGATGCTTTTATTTCCAAGTATTTTTCTCCCGCTAAGATCATCTCTCTTAGGAACGACAAGGCTATTGCTGCCTACTGGGCCAGGATAGTGCATGGATATAACCTTCCCTAGTTGGAGGCACTGACAAGAGGGATGACAATAGACCGAATTAGGGCCTCCCCATCTAGGCAAGTGTGGCTACACTGGTCGGCTCGATTCAGTGGCACTTGGCCAACGAAATGACGGAATTTGTCCCGAGGATATATCTATGATAAAATTGTTACTCCAATATCATATATCAACCTATAATCCAAGTTAGAGAAATATCCATCCAATAATCCGTAGAATAATATAGTCGTATATCATAACTCCATAGGTACAAGATTAAATATGATCATGTTGAATCCAAGGCAAATGATCCTACCGACCCAATAGCAATATCCATATTGATAACCATATATCAATATGATAGTATCAAATCTAAATAATACTTCAAGGCATAATATCCAATATAATCATAATGAAAGCATAACTATTGTTCCTAGTAATCCAAAAGCAATCTATATCATTCTCAGTCTACAAAGCATAAGTCCTAGAAATCCAGGCATCATCATGGCAGTAGCAAGATCAAAGATTACTCCAAGAAATGCCATGAACAAATCATATTTAACTAATGCAAAATTTAAACCAAGTTTATTAAATAAACCATGAAATTCTATTGCAATCATGCAAAATGGAGGGTGTGGCTTGCCTTTCTTGAAAGGAGGGTTGGAATACTAACGGTCTCCACATGCACACATCAAACACTCTAGAAAACATTTTTGAAAGGATTTCTAAATAACACATAAGGCATATTCTTCTGGAATTCTAAACAAAAGAGAAAATACCAAACTCTACTAGAAAATAAAGAAGCTCAAAAGAAAATAATGCAAAAAGAATAGCTCATTTGGACCTATGGTTTGGGAGATATTCCTGGTAAAAGTTGTGGTCAAACTGGATTTAAAATGAATTAAAATGATTTTCTGGAACACCTCCAGAGGGTGACGTCAAAAGCGTGAAACAGGAATAAACTTTCACTTAGAAAAATGCTTCAGGTGGTCTCGCTGAGGCTGATGGGTGGGGTCGGCTTGGAAGGTTTATGAGAGGGACATGGGCAGAAGGACGGTGGAGCTCACCGGCAATCGACGGCGGCGAGGAGACCACGGTGGGGTTGTACAATGGCAGGGATGGAACATGCACTCCACGATAGAGCTACCCATACCCATGGCTCACTGGGAGATGACCAGACGACATCTCCACCTTCATTTCCGGCGGCAGCAGGCTTCAACAGTCGGTGAGTCCGACGACTTCGGCGAGCATTCGGGCATTAGAGAGCCCGGGAAGGATAGTAGGAGTGCTAGGTGGTCATTGGTGGTGGTGGTTGGAGCAGAGGTTGCTCGGAGCAAGGGGGAGAGCGCAGAGCTGAGTGACTGAGCTCCTGGCCGAAGAGGAGGTAGACGGTTCCACGGGCTTGCTGGAGTGGTCACGGGAGTCGATTGAGGAAGAGGAAGGGTGGGTGATGAAGAGAGACGAGCTCGAGGAGAGCTTATATAGCTAGGGCCGACGAGCCATCCTCGATGCATGGTCGGAGCTTCAGTCAAGGCGCGGACACGTGGGCTATTGAGGCGACGGATGGGGGGGTAGGGGAGGTCCACCGGAGCAGAGGTTTGAGCAAGGGACACAGAAGAAGGAGTCGGGGCGGGCATAGTGGCTGTCAGCCACCATGGTGCATTGTGCATCCATGCGCACGCGCCGACTGGCGCCGACAAGGGAGCTACTGGAGGGGGATATGAGTCACGGGCCTCCGTGGGAGGAGTAGGAGAGTGGACGACACCAGGGAACGTGCTGCTGCAGCTGGGAAGACGAGCCCAATGCTACCTGATACGTCTCCAACATATCTATAATTTTTTATTGCTCCATGCTACTTTATCTACTGTTTTAGGCAATATTGGGCTTTATTATCCACTTTTATATTATTTTTGGGACTCACCTATTAACGGGAGGCCCAGCCCAGATTTGCTATTTTATGCCTATTTCAGTGTTTCGAGGAAAACGAATATCAGACGGAGTCAAAACGGAACGAAATCAACTGGAGAAGTTAATTTTGGAAGGAAACCCACCTAATGGACTTGGAGTGCATGTCAGGGGAGTCCTGGGCTGCCCACGAGGGTGGGGCGCGCCCCCCTGGGCGCGCCCCTACCTCATGAGCACCCCGGAGGTCCAGCGACGTATCCCTTGCACCCATATATACCTACGTACCCTAAAACTCCCAGAACAGAAGATAGATCGGGAGTTCCGCCGCCGCAAGCCTCTGTAGCCACCAAAATCCTCTCGGGAGCCTGTTCCGGCAACCTGTCGGAGGGGGGAACGCATCACCGGAGGCCATCTTCATCATCCCGGCGCTATCCATGACGAGGAGGGAGTAGTTCACCCTCGGGGCTGAGGGTATGTACCAGTAGCTATGTGTTTGATCTCTCTCTCTCTCGTGTTCTCTCTCGTGTTCCCTCTATGGCACGATCTTGATGTATCCCAAGCTTTTCTATTGTAGTTGGATTTTATGATGTTTCTCCCCCTCTACTCTGTTGTGATGAATTGAGTTTCCCCTTTGAAGTTATCTTATCGGATTGATTCTTTTATGAGAACACTTGATGTATGTCTTGCGATCCACTTGATGTATGTTTTGGTGATCAACTTGTGGGTTTCGTGACATTGGGAACCTATGCATAGGGGTTGGCACACGTTCTGTGGTAGTAGCTTTGGGGCACTCTTGGAAGTACTTTTATGTTGGTTGGATGAATCTGAGATTGTGTGATGCGTATCGTATAATCATGCCCACGGATACTTGAGGTGACAATGGAGTATCTAGGTGACATTAGGGTTTTGGTTGATTTGTGTCTTAAGGTGTTATTCTAGTACGAACTCTTTTATAGATTGATCCGAAAGAATAACTTTCAGGTGGTTTCGTAGCCTACCATAATCTCTACGTTTATTCTCCGCTATTAGTGGCTTTGGAGTGACTCTTTGTTTCATGTTGAGGGATTGTTATATGATCTATCTATGTTATTATTGTTGAGAGAACTTGCACTAGTGAAAGTATGAACCCTAGGCCTTGTTTCCTATCATTGCAATACCGTTTATGCTCACTTTTACCGCTCGCTACCTTGCTGTTTTTATTATTTCAGATTACAAAAACCTATATCTACTATCTATTTTGCACTTGTATCTTCATCTCTTCGCCGAACTAGTGCACCTATATAATTTACCATTGTATTGGGTGTGTTGGGGACACAAGAGACTCTTTGTTATTTGGTTGCAGGGTTGTTTGAGAGAGACCATCTTCATCCTATGCCTCCTACGGATTGATAAATCTTAGGTCATCCACTTGAGGGAAATTTACTTCTGTCCTACAAACCTGTGCACTTGCAGGCCCAATAACGTCTACAAGAAGAAGGTTGTGTAGTAGACATCAAGCTCATTTCTGGCGCCGTTGCCGGGGAGGTTAGCGCTTGAAGGTATATCTTTAGATCTTGCAATCGAATCTTTTTGTTTCTTGTTTTAGCACTAGTTTATTTTATAAAAGAAAACTACAAAAAAATGGAGTTAAGTTTGTCTCATACACTTCATCTTTTTAATATCTTTCGTGAGTATGATGGAAAACAAAATTGTGTCAAAGGGTTAGAAGAAGAATGCATTAAATTGTTTGGCACTAAATCTTTGAATGATGAGCATGATTGCAATGTTTTTAGTACAAATTCTTTGAATATCCATGATGCTAATGATGATTGCACTAGTTATGATGAAAATATCTCTTATGAGCATGTCAACTTATGTGGAGTGCATGTTTGCATGAACACACCAAATAGAGAAGATATTTATTGCAAGAGGCATAAGTACTTAGAAACCAAATTGTTGCAAGAAGAGCTAGATGAATGTGCTGAAAGATTCAATATTTTTCGCACTACTTGTGAACTTTGCAATGAACATGGTCATTTAAAGCTCCAATGCTATTTGTTTCATGATCAAGTCGTGTCCAAATATTGTGATAATTTGATTACCCTTGAGCATAATAAAGAGCTTAGCCTTCTTTTGGGTTATGAAGAAATGAAACGTATAACTGAGGGTATTCCAAAATTTAGTCTTGATAAAATTCTTGATTTTGATGTAGAGAAAATTTATATGTATTGTGCGGAGAATTGCATTGAAAATCCTTATATTGCCAATTACCTAAAGAAAAGAAAGCAAATGGAAGATGATGAGAATACTAATGAAAGGGAAGAGGCTTCCCAATCTCCTCCTATTGTTTCTTATGATGAATCAGGTAACGAGGAGGAGCTTTCTATTCAGCCAATCTCATCAATAAGGAGCTCAAAGAGGAAGGTTGAACCTACACATAATGTGAAGAAGAAAAAGAAAAGAAGGAGCAACAAAGGTAAAAAGGTATCCCTCCCAAATGATGTTGCTCCTACTACTACTTTTGATGATGATAATTGCTATACTATTGGTGCTATCCATATTTTTAATGATGAGAGTGATTATGCTTATGATATGAAAGGGCCCAAGCTTGGGGAAGCTATGTTTGATGAGGATGAAATATTTGACAATATATTTGCTGAAATTAATGATTGTCCCAAGCTTGGGGATGCTACGTTTAATGAAGATGATATTCTTAGCATCCCAAGTTTTGATATGCAAAGTTTTTATGATGATAGCATGCCTCTCTATGATGATTATATTGATGAAAGTGGATTTGGAAGAGTGTCAACTTTATTTAGTGATTCCACTATCTTGGGAGAGGTTTCAATTGATTATGTTGAGAACGAAGTTGCTACTTATGATGATTATTGTGATGAAACTTATGCTATAAAAAGTAGTGAGGATTATATTTACAAATCTTGTCATGATTATGATTACCCTTTTGCTTAACATTACTCTTTTAATGTGGAAACAATTTTTAGTGTTCAAGTCTCTTATGATACTCCCACTTTTCCGAATGAGAAGAATTTTGCTTATGTGGAGAGTAGTAAATTTTCTATGCTAGTAGATCATGAAAAGAATGCTTTAGGTGCTGGTTATATTTTTGAATTAATTCATGATTCTACTGAAAATTATTATGAGGGAGGAATATATGCTAGTAGGAATTGCAATAATATCAAGTTTCCTCCCTATGTGCTTAAATTCTTGAAGTTGTGCTTGTTTTACCTTCCTATGCTAGTTGATTATTGTTCCCATAAGGTGTTTGCTCACAAAATCCCTATGCATAGGAAGTGGGTTAGACTTAAATGTGCTATTCATATGCTTCATGATGCTCCCGTTATGTTTCAACTCTTATCTTTTATGTGAGCATCATTGTCATCATCATGCCTAGCTAGAAAGGCATTAAAGAAAAGTGCTTGTTGGGAGACAACCCAATATTTACCCTTACTGTTTTTGTGTGTCCACATGATTATGCTACTGTAGTAATCATGTTTTATAGCTTTTGTTTCAATAAAGTGCTAAGTAGAACCATTGGGAAGACTTGGGTGAAGTTTATATGATCTTGCTGTAGAAAACAGAAACTTTAGCGCAAACGAGATTAGCTGCCTTTTTTTACTGGAGACTGATTTTAGGTTGATTCTTTTTCCATATGATTAATAGACAAATTTCTCAGGTCCAGCAATTTATTTCATAATCATTGGGGTTCCAGAAGTATACGTTTGATACAGATTACTACAGACTGTTCTGTTTTTGACAGATTCTGTTTTCTATTTGTTGTTTGCTTATTTTGATGCATCTATGGCTAGCATTAAGTGGTATGAACCATAGAGAAGTTGGAATACATTAGATATTACACCAATATGAATTTATAATGAGTTCGTTACAGTACCTAAGTGGTGGTTTTATTTTCTTATACTAACGGAGCTTACGAGTTTTGTTTTTAGTTTTGTGTGGTTGAAGTTTTCATGTTTTGGGTAAAAATTCGATGGACTATGGAATAAGGAGTGGCAAGAGCCTAAGCTTGGGGATGCCCAAGGCACCCCAAGTTAATATTCAAGGACAACCAAGCAACTAAGCTTGGGGATGCCCCGGATGGCATCACCTCTTTGGTCTTCTTTCATCGGTAACTTTACTTGGAGCTATATTTTTATTCGCCACATGATATGTGTTTGCTTGGAGCGTCATTTTATTTTGTTAGTTTTTTCTTGCTGTTAGTTAGAATAATTTTTTGCATCTTTAGTTTCAATAAAAAAGTCAAGGATAGCCTTTGCCATGCTTATTTTGCTAGTATACATGTTGCTGTTTGAAAATAGAAAGTTTACCGCTGTTGCAAAAATTCCCTAGAAAAGTCAGAGAATGGTATAACGTTGAATATTTTTGCATATTAAGCTTTGATAAATTTATTACAGTGGGAGTTTTAGTTCATAATTTTTGGAGACAGGGAAGTATTGTTACTCTTGCATTCTTTACAGACTGTACTGTTTTGGCAGATTGCTGTTATGTCTGCATTGTTAGCATATGCTTGCTTGTTTAATGATTCTATTTGAGGATGGGAGTATTAAATATGCAGAGGCATTCAGTATGCAATGTTGAATAATAATTTTAGTGATTTGTTACAGTATAAAATGATAAGGTTTTGCATTGGTTTATACTAACCTATCTCACGAGTTCTTGTTGAGTTTGTTGTGAATGAAGCTTTCGATAAAAGAAGAGAAACCATGATATGAGAGGAATTAAGGAGACACAAAAGTTCAAGCTTGGGGATGCCCAAGGCACCCCAAGATAATATTTCAATAAGTCTCAAGCATCTAAGCTTGGGGATTCCCCGGTAGGCATCCCACCTTTCTTCTTCAACAACTAACGGTTAGTATCGTTTGAGCCTAAGTTTTTGCTTCTTCACCTGAGTTGTGCTATCCTTGCATTGTCATTTATTTTGTTTTACTTGCTGAATAAGATACCAAGATCTGAAATTCTTTAATGAGAGAGAGTCTTCACATAGTTTCATAATTATTTAGCTACTCATTGATCTTCACTTATATCTTTCAGAGTAGTTTGTCGTTTGCTCTAGTACTTCACTTATATCTTTTTGATAATATACTTATATCTTTCACGGTGTCGGATTTGTTTTAAAGAAACTATTGATCACTCATGCTTCACTTAGATTATTTTGAGAGTTTTTAATAGCATGGTAATTTGCTTAAAGATAATATACTAGGTATTCAAGATATGTGAAACTTTCTTTTGAGTGCGTTGAATACTAAGATAAGTTTGATGCTTGATAATTGTTTTGAGATATGGAGGTGATAATATCAAAGCAATGCTAGTTGGGGTGATTATGAATTTAAAGAATGCTTGTGTTGAAGTTTGTGATTCCCGTAGCATGCACGTATGGTGAACCGCTTTGTGATGAAGTCGGAGCATAATCTAATTTATTGATTGTCTTCCTTATGAGTGGCAGTCGCGGACGAGCGATGGTATTTTCCTACCAATCTATCCCCCTAGGAGTATGCTTTTAGTGCTTTGGTTTTTGATGACTTCTAAATTTTTGCAACAAGTGCATGAGTTCTTTTGATTAATGTTAAGTCCATGGATTATACGCACTCTCATCCTTCCACCATTGATAGCCTCTCTAATACCGTGCACTTTTCGCCGGTATCATACACCCACCATATACCTTCCTCAAAACAGCCACCATACCTACCTATCATGGCTTTTCCATAGCCATTCTGAGATATATTGCCATGCAACTTTCCACCGTTCCGTTCATATGACACACATTACTTTTGTCATATTGCTTTTTGCATGAACATGTAGTTGACATTGTATTTGAGGCAAGGCCACCTTCATAATTTTCATACATGTCGCTCTTGATTCATTGCATATCCCGGTACACCGCCGGAGGCATTCATATAGAGTCATATTTTGTTCTAAGTATCGAGTTGTAATTGTTGAATTGTAAGAAAAATAAAAGTGTGATGATCATCATTATTAGAGCATTGTCCCAGTGAGGAAAGGATGATCGAGACTATGATTCCCCCATAAGTCGGGATGGGACTCCGGACGAAAAAAAGAGTGGCCATTAAAAAAAAGAGAAAAGGCCCAAATAAAAAAATAAAAAAATATGAGAGAAAAAGAGAGAAGGGACAATGCTACTATCCTTTTACCACACTTGTGCTTCAAAGTAGCACCATGATCTTCATGATAGAGAGTCTCATATGTTGTCACTTTCATATACTAGTGGGAATTTTTCATTATAGAACTTGGCTTGTATATTCCAATGATGGGCTTCCTCAAAAGTGCCATAGGTCTTCGTGAGCGAGCAAGTTGGATGCACACCCACTTAGTTTCTTTTGTTGAGCTTTCATATACTTATAGCTCTAGTGCATCCGTTGCATGACAATCCCTACTCACTCACATTGATATCTATTGTTGGGCATCGCCATAGCCCATTGATGCGCCTAGTCGATGTGAGACTATCTTCTCCTTTTTGTCTTCTCCACAACCACCATTCTATTTCACATATAGTGCTATGTCCATGGCTCACGCTCATGTATTGCGTGAAAGTTGAAAAAGTTTGAGATTATTAAAGTATGAGACAATTACTTGGCTCGTCATCGGGGTTGTGCATGATTAAATACTTTGTGTGATGAAGATAGAGCTTAGCCAGACTATATGATTTTGTAGGGATAACTTTCTTTAACCATGCTATTTTGAGAAGACATGATTGCTTTGATTTGTATGCTTGAAGTATTATTACTTTTATGTCAATATGAACTTTTGTCTTGGATCTTTCGGATCTGAATATTCATACCACAATTAAGAAGATTTACATTGAAATTATTCCAAAGTATCACTCCGCATCAAAAAATCTTTTTGATCATTTACCTACTCGAGGACGAGCAGGAATTAAGCTTGGGGATGCTTGATACGTCTCCAACGTATCTATAATTTTTGATTGCTCCATGCTACTTTATCTACTGTTTTAGGCAATATTGGGCTTTATTATCCACTTTTATATTATTTTTGGGACTAACCTATTAACCGGAAGCCCAGCCCAGATTTGCTGTTTTATGCCTATTTCAGTGTTTCGAGGAAAATGAATATCAGACGGAGTCAAAACGGAACGAAAACAACTGGAGAAGTTAATTTTTGAAGGAAACCCACCTGATGGACTTGGGGTGCACGTCAGGGGAGTCCCGGGCTGCCCACGAGGGTGGGGGGCGTGCCCCCCTGGGCGCGCCCCCCTGCCTCATGAGCACCCCGGAGGTCCACCGACGTACCCCTTGCACCCATATATACTTACGTACCCTAAAACTTCCAAAACAGAAGATAGATCGGGAGTTCCGCCGCCGCAAGCCTCTGTAGCCACCAAAAACCTCTTGGGAGCCTGTTCCGGCAACCTGCTGGAGGGGGGAACCCATCACCGGAGGCCATCTTCATCATCCCGATGCTATCTATGACGAGGAGGGAGTAGTTCACCCTCAGGGCTGAGGGTATGTACCTGTAGCTATGTGTTTGATCTCTCTCTCTCTCGTGTTCCCTCTATGGCACGATCTTGATGTATCCCGAGCTTTGCTATTGTAGTTGGATCTTATGATGTTTGCCCCCCTCTACTCTCTTGTGATGAATTGAGTTTCCCCTTTGAAGTTATCTTATCGGATTGAGTCTTTTATGAGAACACTTGACGTATGTCTTGCGATCCATTTGATGTTTGTTTTGGTGATCAACTTGCGGGTTTCGTGACATTGGGAACCTATGCATAGGGGTTGGCATACGTTCTTGACTCTCCGGTAGTAGCTTTGGGGCACTCTTTGAAGTACTATTATGTTGGTTGGATGAATCTGAGATTGTGTGAGGCATATTGTATAATCATGCCCACGGATACTTGAGGTGACAATGGAGTATCTAGGTGACATTAGGGTTTTGGTTGATTTGTGTCTTAAGGTGTTATTCTAGTACGAACTCTTTTATAGATTGATCCGAAAGAAGAACTTTGAGGTGGTTTCGTACCCTACCATAATATCTATGTTTGTTCTCCGCTATTAGTGGCTTTGGAGTGACTCTTTGTTGCATGTTGAGGGATTGTTATATGATCTATCTATGTTATTATTGTTGAGAGAACTTGCACTAGTGAAAGTATGAACCCTAGGCCTTGTTTCCTATCATTGCAATACCGTTTACGCTCACTTTTACCGCTTGCTACCTTGCTGTTTTTATTATTTCAGATTTCAAAAACCTATATCTACTATCTATTTTGCAATTGTATCTTCATCTCTTCGCCAAACTAGTGCACCTATACAATTTAACATTCAATTGGGTGTGTTGGGGACACAAGAGACTCTTTGTTATTTGGTTGCAGGGTTGTTTGAGAGAGACCATCTTCATCCTACGCCTCCTACGGATTGATAAACATTAGGTCATCCACTTGAGGGAAATTTGCTACTGTCCTACAAACCTGTGCACTTGCAGGCCCAATAACGTCTACAAGAAGAAGGTTCTGTAGTAGACATCACTACCCGACACGCAGAGCGCGACCATAGCGAGCAAAGCACATGCACAGGCGCGCCAGCAATGCAGTCACCGCATGGCTTGGAGAGGAGAGGGCACGAGGACCTAGCAAAAGATGTCTAATGTGTTGTCCTTGCATCCTCGGACCCTCCTAAGGTGATTGCTTGACTAAAGCAACTTTGGATTGATGGGATACATGAGATAAAGTTTGCTGTAGCAAACTTGGGCATGAAGTTGTAGTCAAAATACTTGGCCAAAAAGCCAACAAGCTTGTCAAAGGGGTTAAGGTAGGAAGGACTACAATCCTGTGAATTTTGAAAAGATTTGGACAAATATTTATCGTAGTTGCTTTGCAACTGCAAATGTGGACTAGAAAAGGGATTTGGATGATGAACTCACATGGTGTGTTGAATTGGGCTAAAACTTGGTATATGATGATGAGATGGACATAAGAATATACTCTAAAAATACCATTTGGACATGCCAAAATGGTACTTCCTTCACAGTGATCCTCTACAGAAACTTGAGAAAAATATGGAAATATATTGGCTTGATGAAATGAGCCAAAATTTGATGGAGGGAGGTTATATAGGTAGGAGAATCCTCTGGTAAATTTTTAGTTTTTATGGAGCAATATAAAGTATAGTTGCTTCGCAAACTCACAATATCACCAGAAACAAAGAGTTGAAGGTATGCTCACATAGATTGTTGGATGGAGCTGAAATTTGGTGGCGAGTAATTATTTGATCATATGAAGGATCTTGCAAAATTTCTTCTCGGTTGGATATTCCTAGCTAGTACTTCCTTCACAAAGATTCTCTCTAAACAAAAACTTTGAGAATATGCTGAGGAAGATTTACTAGGAAAATGGAGCTGAACTTTGTCATGTGGCAATGATATGGATAGGAAAGAGTGTCCAAAAAGTTTAAGAGCAATCAAGAAAAGATAAATAGCACTTCCTTCAGGAAGTGCTATTCTGGATAGAATAGAAAATTAATATTTCAAAGTTATATTTGAACTAGGCAAGGAATTGTTTGGGCATATTTGTGAAAGGTATGATCCAAAGAATTTATGAGAATTTTGTGGTAATTTTTGGAATGAGAGAAATATTGGTTGTTTCACAACCTAGGTCAAACAGGGTTATCCTTTAATAGAAAAAGGAATATTCCCAAGAAATAAAGATTAGGGTTGGGCTAGAATGGAAATGACATGATCTTGGGAATGATTTCAGAATGATGAACCACTTGAGAGAAGAAAATAATGATGATCTCCCAAGTTTCAAGTCCACAGAATTGCTCCAAAAGAAAAATCAGAGCAAAAACCAAAGAAAGCCAAAAGAAAAAGAAAGGGCCAAAAATCAGGGTGTTACAAGGGAGGAAGTCAGCAAACGTGAGAGCGTATAACATAGGCATAATTCGCTTGCCTCGTCATTCTATTTAAGACAAAAATTTCTTTTGACTGGTTCCACTTGAGTTAGTTTCCCTTGTTTATTGAATATCATTTAGTCATAACTCCCAACTTCAAATTTTGCTAGGGAAACCTTGTTGGATGCATGATTTTGCTCTAAATAAAATTCCAAGAAAAACTTAGGGGCTCAGATTTTTGAAGAGAATGAGCATTCAAACACTTCAACTCCATAGTCTTGAATATTATTGTCTTGATAACACCTATTGATAGAGTTATTTGGAGGAATGCATATTTGAAGTGATTGAGATAATGCTAAAATCATGGGGCTCCAGCTCATGACTGGATTCATGTCTCGTTGCTATATGTTGAGATCATCCACGTAACTGCGAAGCCGTCACAAACTTGGAGATTTAGTGGTAAATGATCGACCTTCTCCAAGGAAGTGTGTATGTGGTAAATAACAGCATTGATCGTCAAGGTCGAAATAGACAACCCTTCCCGATCCATAGTGCACAAAATTAAGCCATGACGGAAACTAACTGCATATAGTAAATTGCATAACCCCGTCATAGAGAATTGAAGTTCTAAAAAAATTGATTGAGAGAAGTGTTTGAATGCCATGACAAGGAAGTACTTGTGGGTGTTACTGAAATGCTTGAATTCTTTGCTCTCTTCACTTCTAAAACCCCCTAGTGCATTTGTTTTATGAGGAAACCAAGAAGAATATCCATCCAAAGAAAGAAATGTTTTTGCTTGCCTGAACACTTGGTTAACAATGAAAAACATGGGTTGAGAAATTATAACTAGTTATAGAAAACTACATGTGGTTAGGCAACGAGCTTAAGTGTAGCTATTCGAAAGCGAATACTTTCTTGAATGAAATTACAAGATAAGTGAGGATGGATATGTCATATTCTCTTGAGCTGGTAAAGTTCTTTCTACTCAATCAAGATCCTTTTCATTCTTTTGATTTGTCTTTTACTCGAGGACGAGCAAGTTTTAAGCTTGGGGGAGTTGATGGCTCTAGAATTTGTGATATTTTTTGAGTGATTCCTATTTGGTTTTTATTGGATATTTGTTACTTCTCGATTATTTCTAACGGTAATCCTTTAAGAGAGAAGGAAATCTGTTTTCCCTTTGTTTGGCAGGAAATATCATATATGGAAGGAAACCAAGGAGAATTATTGCAAATCAAGTCAAATGGAGCAACATCTACATGGAGAGCCAAACCACTAGGTGCACTAGAGCAAAAGACAGCCTACCATACGACCACAAGCGCTCGTATGAGCGGTCATATGAGGTGCCAACATCTCCACCACATCTATACAATATAGTTTTGTGAAGGGACCCAGGGAGAAGAGAAGCCTTGCCACTGCCACCACATACAAAATAGAAGAAGAGGAGATCCGAGGAACCTTTGGAGATCTTCTTAATAATGGCCCTTTCATCTCCATCATCATCTCATCCTTCACTATTATAAGAGTAATTCCAATTCAATCTCATTCGGAGATCTAGACTATTTGAATTATCCATTTCATCTTATTATGGATCTTCACGGTATCGATATGATTTTCATGGGTTTAATCTCTAGTGTGATTGATTTCTCTCTTATGATGTGTGAGTAATCCCCCATAGGCGTGGGAGATGTAGGTGAGTGGTAAGATTCATTTGTGCCTGATCTATATGTCATCATTTGTATTTGTAGTAGCATGATATGTCTAGTATGCTGTTATACTATGGTGAACCCTATGCATGTTGTCCTATTTAAGGGCCCATGCAACATGATCTCACAACCTATGCAGGTAACACACATTGTTTAGGGAACCTGTGATCACTGACATGAAAGGTGGAGTTATTTTTTAGGACCGAAGACAGTATGAGATAACGGTGATCCACGAAACTTAATGCTTGGATCCGATCCAAGGACCTTAACTGTGGAGACGACCACTCTGTGGCAACAGGAAAGCAGGACCATAGAATGAAATATAACCCCATGAGGAAGAGTTTCATAACTTTAGGGTGATCCGCCTATAGAACACACATATCAAATACTATGAGTATGATACAAAGTAACTGGTATTATTGTCACACTAGCACACTTGATACATTCTTACCATGAAATAAATTCTCTCTGCACCTAATCTCTTTATTGCAGGAATGCATCTCTACTTTCACTGTTATTCAAGTTATTTACTTTTCAGAGTTTTTACCATCTTTACTATAGACCTTTTATCTTTGTTATTCTGGTTTATTAGCCCACCATGATAGTAGCAATATTTGCATAAGCTCAAGCAGTTACTTCAAGAACTGTGACACCTTGTGTGTGACAGAAGGGTCAATATAAATTCCCTCATTTACTCTTTGTTGGGATGATAACTAATTGGGATACTTCCACGAAAGTGCTACACAACCCTGTTTTGCTTGCAGGGATCAATACTAGATTTTGTTTACCCAGTGTTTAATTGCCATTGAAGATATTTGAGGCAGTAACTGTACATACCAGCTTGATTAACTTCATAGATGGCATTCAATACAACTTTGAGAAATTGTCTTATGTTCTTATAAACTGTTGTATAAAACTCCAGTGGAAAATTGGAGGGCTATATCCTATTCATTCATTGCCAATAGTTATACTTGGTCAGAATCATCTCGGAACCTTCATTCAGTTAAAAAGTTGTTGGGTCATATAAATCTTCTTTTTTTCAACAATCGAGCAATGCAACAGTGGGATGGCTAATATCTGCTAAGGATATGCAAACACAAAGACGTCCGGCTATCTACATTTCATTAGTTTCGATTGCTCTGTCACTTCCATAGATTACTAATAGAAAATGAGTGGTGCAACACCTGGTTTTCACTTGAATAGACTAATGGGACAAAGGTGTTTTGAGATGGTGATTACTATCAGACTTCTACCACCATGGGACCCAGGTGATACAGTTGAAGTATGTTTCAGATTTTCCAAATCTTTAGATTGTGGGCAAGGAACAATTCAAGGAAGGAGGAGTGTCATGCCCACGGCCGTGTTCCTCAATCAAGTATGCACCGGTCAGAAGTACTACTGCTTCGTCTTCGATTAAGTCCAGACCAACAATGACTACTATCTCGATCATACCTTCGTCTTTCACTATAAAAAAAAACCACTTCCATGATGATATGTGTTTGTCACAGTAGGTCACGTTTTTTGTCATGCATGTACACCCATGACGATTTTATGACAGAATCAAGATTGTCATACCTGTGTTGTCATAGAAGTGTTCCATGACATTAGCAAAATTATCATCACGGAAGTGTCCACTTCCATGGAGATAAATGGCGTGTCATGGAAGTGCTTTCGTCAAGGGTAACCGACATGTGGCATCCATTGTAACAGGTCACCGTTAAGCTATCGGGTCCCGTTTTGGATCCGATAACCCGTTAACAACCCGGACCAATGGGGATTTTCCACGTGTAAAATTCTCGATGGCTAGAAGAACCACGTGTCGACTCACCATTGGTACAGATGTCATCCAATCATTGGACCAGAGGCGCCTATGATACGTCGAGACGTGGCACGGCCCAACAGAGGCCCATTTTGGCAAAAATGTCGGCCCATTTGACTTGGTCAAAAGGTAGCGGGCCGGCCCACAAAAAGCCTGTTAATGGCATGTTCACATATAGCCCATTTACAGCCTGCTAACTCACGGCCTGTTATGACCTATCTGAATTAGGCCCAGTAGTGTCATCTGGGCTGTCCAATATGATTCCAGCCCATTGTAACATCCGGACCATGTATGTTCCATGACGTCTTTCGGCCCAAATGAGGCCCTTTCTAACTCTTTGCCCATTAATGGCCCGTGGTGAAATAGGCCTGTAATGAATAGTGTATCACTTTATACCCATTAACGACCCATTATTCCATTGGGCCCTTTCCATTCCATGTTATCTTTTGGCCTTCTTAGGGCCCATTTATTCTTGGGCTCATTTCAAGAATTCGGTTACTTACGGCCCATTACTGGCCTTTTCTGCTTGTCGGCTAAATTCAGCCCGTAGTCATAGTCGGCCCGTTAATCCATTGGGTCATTTTCATAGCGTCATCAAATACGGACGATTAACGGCGGCCCATGAACGGACGATTCCAACTCTAGCCTGTTTACGAGCCATAATGCGGTCCGTTATTGGCCCGTGTTTGGCCAATCGATCATATGGCCCGTAGAAGGCCCATTGATGCTACGGCCCGTAGATGGCCTATTGTTTCTACGTCTCATAGAAGGCCCACTGTTTCTATGGCCCGTAGGAGACCCATGGTTACTACAGTAAATATGTAGCCCATGGTTATTGTGTGCTAGTTTTAAAAAATAGGTTATTGCAGCCACTAGCAAACCACAGAAAAAGAACTGCACTAACTACAAGCAAACAAATAAACAAGACAACAAGGAAATAAATAAGCAAGCAACTTACGCTAGGTATCATGGATATTACACATATTACATCCACTAGGCATCAAAGTTCGCTACCAATGCAAATATAGGGAACAAAGCAGCATATCACATACACTGGTTGTCAAAGTTGGCGACCAGTGCAAATAAACTCCGTAGCAAAACAAGTCTAGAACTGAAACCACTTCAGAAGATCTCAAGAAACAATATCTTGGGTACCCATAATGCTGGCAATATGCTTAGAAAGTTATTAACTTTCTCTTGTTTGGTGCTTAAATCCTCCAGCGCTTGCTGTTGCACCAGAAAGTATGCATCTGAATTCTGCAGGGACTTCCTCAGTCCTTCGGCTTCCTATTGCAGAACATCTGGTCGATGTCTTTCAACTTGAGGTTGAGACTCAAGAAGCCGAACTGATTTAGGCAGCAAGTTCAAAGAGCTGGTGCCAGCAGTAGTGGCTAGTAACTCGAACACTACGTCAAGAGAAGACTTCGGGGTTGTCTCAGTGTCTTCAATATAGTTTTTATTAGCTTTCTTGGAGACCAACAGGGATGTCTCACTATGTTTAACCTTATCTGCATTACTTCCTTTACCAATGCATAATGGGGTACTCTTCTCCAATATTTTATCCGCATTCTAAAAGAGAAACAAACAGACACATCACAGGTTTACCATGTTGTATGTGAAACTCATTTTGGTAAACCAGTTCAGTAGTACGGTGGACAGGATAACAGTATGAAACAAACATATATGTATGTAGGACGCTCACTGTATCGTCTATATCATTATAGTTTATATTGCGAAATCAAGATAGAGACAATTCAAATCATATCTATTTAAGAAAAAGCAGCATAGACAGAATATAAGTGTGGGAAACTACACAACAATAACAACACTTGTAATGTGCATGGCATGAGAACATAACTGTTTGTTCAATTGAAACTGAAATCAACATAGAGCAAGTTACAATAGCCAACATGTTAAAGAAACAGGTTTAAAACATACCTGTTGCGCCATTGGAGTTTTGGTTGCATCCTTCAAATTTGAAATTAGTTGGTATGAGTATATACAGTTATGCAAGAGCAAAGGAGTATGAACCATAGCTACGGAACCTGACCTGAGAAAAATTCTTCTTCTGCTTTAAGCGTTGACTTGGGGTTCGGAGTGGCGGTCATCGTGCTTTGGGCACTGTAGTTGCCTTAGTAACTGCTCATGTTTCGATGCTTTGTGGTGGAGACGGTGATGTGTCAACTAGAACTGGGTTACGATCTGCTGGGGTTGGGGTTAGAAGGGGTGTAGCTGGTTCTCTCTCCAACTGGGTAGGCGTACAATCTGTGTGAGTCTGGGTTATATGTGGTGGGCCTGGTTCTTAGGCAAGTACAACCGTGGTTCTATCTTCATCGAGAGGTAGCATGATCTTTTTTGAAGACCGTGTTTTTACTCCCATGGATACTACCATCACCCCATCCAATTCAAATGGCGGATAAACAAGAAAAGTAATTGAATGTACACACATTGTAAGATAGACATGTGCAATGGATAGTAGGTAAGAAAACAGGGCATGAAATAATTCACATTTATGTTGTCTAACCAAATAGAATAGCATGACATAATTTCAAATATATGATGGCTAATTAAATAGGATAGCATGACACAATTTCACATGTATGATGGCTAACTAAACATGATAGAATGACATACTTCAAAATATGATGACTATGTAAACAGGATGACATGATATAACTATACGATGTTTCTATTAAAGTGGTTGGCATGCCATAATTCACAAACATGTCGTCGATGGAAACATGATGGCATGATATAATTCACGGATAGAATGACATAATTCAAAATATGATGACTATATAGACAGGATGAGATGATATAACTATATTATGTCTTTAGAAAATGGGTTGCCATGCCATAATTTAGATACATGTCGTCTATGTAAACATCATGGCATGATATAATTCAAATAAATGATTTATATACTAAGCAAGTGAGCAGAGGGCAATCACATATATGAACTGTCAACTAAGGAGATGGCATTCAATATTGTGTATCATGTAAAAACTAAGCATTGCAAGATAACCCTGCGAAGTTTGAGCATACACCTTAGGAGGATAATAAGACTGGTCATCAGCCTCTGAGTCCTCCTCTAAGGAGCTATCTATAACCAGCAAGATATCTGCTTCAGCAGGTAGCATTGTCTGCTCTGAAGACCTTGTTTTCAGTCCAGATTTCTCCATCACCAATTCAAATGGCTGATGCACATGAAGAGCAGTTGAATATACAAACATTGTCGACAAATGCAATGAGTAATACAAAAAAAGGACGACATGATATAATTCACATATATGACGCTTGGCTAAACATCATGGCATTGCATAATTCACATACATAATGCATTGCAACAAGATAGCATTGCATAATTCACATATATAATGTCTTGCAACAAGATGGCATTGCAAAATTCACACACATGGTAATTAGACAGTAAACAGGTGACATTCACACAAAGCATGCCTAAACTAAGCAAATGACATGTTAATGCAAGACACCATATGCAAGATATGAGCAATATAACCCTGCCAAGTTAGAGCATGTACCTCGGTGGGTGGGGGGATAGGACTGCTCATCTGTCTCTGAGTCCTCCTCTAAGGAGCTATCCATAACCAGCAAAAGATGCGCTTCGTCAGATATCATTGTCTACTCTGAAGACCTTGTTTCCACTCCACATTTTTTCATGACCATGTCGAATGGCTGATGCACAGGAAGAGTAATTGAATGTACTTAAATTGTTGATAAATTTAATACATAATAAAAAAGTTGGCATGATATAATTCACATATAAGATGACTGCCTAACCAGGGTGGCATTGCAAAATTTACGTATATGATGCCTGTCTAAACAAGATGGCATTGCATGATTCACATATATGATATAGAAACTAAATAGATGGCATTCACAAAATGCATGTCTAAACTAAGTATATGACATATGTTATGTATAAAGTAAGCAATGTAAGGTACCATATGCATGATATGACCAACATCAGCATGCCAAGTTAGAGCAAAAGACCACAGGGGGTAAATAGGAGTGGTTTTCTCCCACTGAATCCCCCTCTAAACTGTTATCTTCCTCTTGATTATAGTCTCGAATGGGGGGAGGGGGCTGCTTTTGCACCGACCATGGAGTGACGTTTACATGAAATTTTAGTGCCACGCAAGGCTCGCCTCTTTTGTTCTACATGTTCAGTACCATTGTGTACAATAACTGATATGAATAGGAATAAAACATAGTGAGATTATGTAAGGAGTGCATGCACAAATCCGGAGTGATTGTAGCAAACTATGGATAGACCCAAAACCAACGATAGCAGGCAGATAATAACTTTAGTTCAAAAAATACAGTAATGGCTCCTTTAATGTTTGTTTCCACCCAACATGAAAATCATAGTAGACACTCGAGATTAACCGGATACTAGATAGATAGTATTGATTGTTGCCCCAATATGTACCCCACAACCAATTAAAAACTCAAGTTTGAGCATTATTTTGGACTTGACTCAGAGTCTAATCGGTGAATAGGATGATAAAATAGCATGTCATCATATTAAGTGATGCATAACATATGCACACACGAAAGAGTGTGACCTCTCTTGCGGACCTGTGTTGTCCTCAAGGTCATCTGCTCAGTTGATGATGGTAATGCAGTTGTCGTGGCTGCCGGCGGCGGCGAAGAAGTTCTGAGGCGGCTAAAGATAGTCTGGCGGGCGGATCCTTGCTGTGGTGAACCCTTCTGCCGTTGGAGCAGCTGAGCGGGGGTGGAACACAGCTCAACAGGAGCGGGACAACCCACACAAGATTTTCTTTGACAAATATCTGTAACACAAGTAATAGTGTAAGGGCTTGTTTGAATTTGAGGATTCTAAGAATGCAGGGATAGGAAATAAACAGGAATAGGATAGGAATGCACGTGCAAAATAGAGCATTTAAAAACACAGGAACAATCTGAGTGTTTGGTTCACAAGAATTAGAAGATCACAGGATGCAAACAATCATGGTGAGATTAAGTCAAACCACAAGAAAATGTACGGTTATAATGCTATTATGCTACTATCTCTTAGCCTTGTGCTTCGTGAATCGGAATTTGAAAAGGAGGACAAGTGGATATTAAACTTCCTACGGTTTTTCCTTCAAGGAGACACTAAAGCAAAAAATTCTACAGTTTTCCTTTGCTCCATTCCTTTGAACCAAATGCATGAATAGTAGTACCATAGGAAACTTTCCAATTCCTATGTTTTTCCTTCACTTTTCCTTTCAAGCACTGGTGAATCTAGTAGGCAGGCTTGAGCAGGGAAAAGCCTACACTAAAAAAATGTTTTTGTGCTACTTCTACTACTTTGGACCCAGGCCACTGCCCTACTAGCTCAACTCCCAGGCGCATCTACAAATGCGCAACTCAAACGCGCAGAGATAAATAATGATAGCATTCAAGAGAGTCCATCACAGATAGCTAAGTTGCCTGGTACCTTACTGCTTGTCATATAGTAGGAGAAATAATTGTATTTCACGTTATTACGTGTGCCCAGTGGACAATATATATAACATGTAGAGTAAAAAAGCGATGCAATGTCGATCTCAGCGTGATTGGGTTGGTCAGTGAGGATGCTCCGGCTGATTTTGCTGAGGAAGGGAAGTATATCTTAGGCATCTGGAGATGATGCTGGGGGTACTGCTTCGCTGTGATGGTGGGTTTCGTCATTGAAGCAAGTCTAGTGAGTTGTACGACGGCGAGGCTGAAGCAGGACAAGAGTGACAATGTTAACCTGAGTGGAATTCTAATAGCATCTCCAATAGATGATGTAAAATACATAACCACAAAGTGCTAGATGTAAAATACATTAGCCACTCATCTCTGAACTTAACCGTCGAAACTGAATTTAACTGTCGATACTAAATTTTGTTGTCAAACTGAATTTTACTATCGAAACTGAACGCACTAGTAGCAGAAAAGTAGTAGTAGGAGCAGCAGTGCCCGGAGCAGCATGTGCGAGAGCCGGGGCAGTTGGTCATGTAGCAGCATATCGGGTAGTAGCTGCAGGGGCTCGAGCGAGAGCAAGATCTGCTGCCTGTGCAGTAGCAGCAGACGCAAGAGTAGAGAAGCAACGCAAGCAAGAGCAAGAGCAGCAATGCAAGCAAGAGCAAGAGCGAGAGCAGCACCACGAGCAAGAGCAAGAGCATACCAGAAAGGGGACTGAGAGGAAAAGCAAAGTAGCAGCACAAGGAGAGCCAAAGCCGTACCAGCTCCTATTGATGTGGACGTCGCCGTGAGGGAGCGATGCCGTGGAGGAAGTGGTCGGCGACGCAGCCATGGATGGAGCCGTGCCATGTCGGCTTGGGACCGAGCGCCGGCAGCACCGTGAGATCGAATCAAGAAGAAAATGCGATGATTAGTGTAGAACCTCTTTGGTGGTGCCGATTAGGCCTCAACTTCATCCGAGGAATCGGTGATGATGCTCCTCTTCCGGTGGTGCAGGTGAAAATGTCCATGTGGGAATGGAGGTGGCGCAAAAGACGAGGGGAACATCGAGGCAGCTCCTTGGAGGTGGAGGACGGAGTGGCTGAACCGGCGAGACGACGAGATCGACAATGGATACTCATCTGGTGCGGTGGATGAGAGACATCGAGGTGTTGTTGTGGATGATATCATCGGGGAAGAGCCTCCGGCTGGGTGGCGGACAGAGGAGGGTGTGGGGCTTCATGGGTTTTTGCAGTCTCGGTGTATGAATGGGTGGGAGGATGGGATGGGAGGGGGAACCATGGCTTAGGGACACGCTTGTCCGATATGTGGGTTAAGTTATGAAAGTACCCCCACCGATTTTAGCTAGGCGCACGGTTCTTTCAGTTGAGGGGTAACATGGGCATTTCATGTGTTGGGATTTCGTAGGAGGTGGGAGTTTTCGCGCGCGTTGTAATTTTGGGATAGTAAGGCATTGGTTCAGATAGAGGGAGTTTTCTGATCACAAAGAGACAAAGATATATCTTAAAATTTCGGGGTAACAATGCGCGGGTTGAAGAGGCGGGAGTTTCGCAGCATGATAGACACATATGCTAGCTTGAAATTTCGGCATAACAAGGCGCACCTTGATATTTTGGGAGAACAAGCTTAACGTGTACAAAAAAGACAATTCACACCTCATCACTAGAGAGATCCATGCCCTGTTTTACTATATTACTAGAAATGCATTCAAATACAACAACAAAAAAACTAAAAAAATCGGACAACAAACATAATGTGTAAAGTACCAAATCAATTTGCACTTCCCTCAACAATAAACAACAATTCGTGTTGTCTAGCATATGGACTAAATTTGAGTACAATTTCCCTGTTTGAATGGGATTGTACTCGGGTTAGTTATACAACCATCTAAATATTACCTTGACAACACATGACATGAATATAGGAGTAGTAAATTCCTATATAAATACGAACTACATGTACATGCAATCTCGAATTCAAATATATGTATCCATTTTATGTTGAATTCAAATCATAGTACATGTATGCTCTAGCTCGATGTTCAGAATCTAAAGCATTTATGATACTATGTACAATATGTTTAACACACACAACTCATACACAAACACCATTTGGACCAGTAAGGTACACGTGCATTGCACGCATGAGATTTCGCAACCAAATTATAAATAAATACAGATTATAGCATGTAAGCTTTGAGTCATATATGCATGATGTGGATGCTCATTCAATTCTTATTTTTCATCTCATTCAAAATCAATTGGTTTTTATAAAAAAAACTAATATATTTTAAGATTCATGGAATTGTGCGTTGTAAAGCATAAAGTAAAAAAATATAATGGCAATTCATGTAGAAAACAATTTGGGAAATTATGATACGGAAGATTCTAGAACAAAGGAGAAGTGCTTGTGTTTTGTGGATTGCGCATTATGCTTAAGTTCAACCATGGAGTCTTCTAGATTGTACATGAGGCAAAATCTGGTGGAATGAATATGATACCCAACGGCTAGTAGTGCTCGGATTTGCCATCTTTGCACCATCGGATTGGAATTATCCAACGACCATCTTTCAAAGTTATTCACACACTATATAGGGGTATAGACTAGTAAGGTACACATGTATTGTACACATGATATTTGGCAACCAAATTATGAATTAAGACCACATTATAGCATGTAAGCTTTGAGTCATATATGCGTGATTTAGATGTTCATTTAATTCTTATAGTTCATATCATTCAAAATCAATTAGTTTTTATAAAAAAGCTAATCTATTTTAAGATTCATGGAATTGTGCGTTGTAAAGCATAAAGTAACAACAAATAATGGCAATTCATGTAGAAAAAGTTTTGGGCAATTATGGTACGGAAGATTCTATATATGTAGTCAGGTCTCACCCTCTTTCCCACGTACACATCGATCAATCTATACCTTTATATATAGGATTACATAGCTAACACACCCACATTATATATCCATCATCCCTCTCTCATCATCCATGTGTTCCGCTTCATCTCTCAGATGCGCGCACAGTGGCGAAGACAGGGGCAGCAAGTGCCCTGCCCCCCCCCCCCCCGTAACATCACTATATATTGAGGCTAATATGAATATGATAAGTAGATCAATTGTTGGTAAAATGGTTTAAGTTGATGAATTGTCCTCCCCGTAAAGGATTAGTAATGCTTGGCCCCTAGCTCATTTATTTTTCATGGCTCCGCCACTACACGCAACTGCATAGTCGTCCTCTCTCTTTAAATACCGATCTCGCACTTGTGCACTCCATCATAGTCTCCCTCCACTTGGCCCCTTGCACCATCTTCCAGCCCCCACCCCCATATCCTAGTGCTTGTACGCTCGTAGAGATCTTCCCTCTATCCGTCTCTATCGATATCTCATGTGGTCGACCCCTCCCCTCCCTTCTTGTATATCACTCCGGCCCCATGCACATACATGTATGTATATAGGCCTCTCCTTCACACAAATTGCATTGGCACGTATTCCCTCACCATATCTTGGTATCTCTAACACACACGGACTACATGTGTGAAAGAGAAGAGGTGCACACACTCACTCATTCCCACATACAAATGCGCGGGTGCACGGTGGAGCACATTTTTACGAAAAAAGAGCGTGTAGAAAGCCTTTAGATGATGCGCCAAACTAGTCTATATGTATACCTCTATATCTATATCTATACCCCTATATTAAGTGCGAATAAATTTGAAAGATGGTCATTGGATGAATCCAATCAGACGGTGTAGAGATGGAAAATCCGAGCACTACTGGCCATTGGATATCATCTACATTCCACCAAATTCTGCCACACATACAATCTAGAAGACTCCATGGTTGAACTTAACCATAATGCCCAAACATCAAAACACAAGTGCTTCTCTTTTGTTCTAGAATCTTCCATTTCATAACTGTCCAAACTTTTTTTCTAGTTGAATTGCCATGATTTGTTTTTACTTTATGCTTTACAACACACAATTCCATGAATCATAAAATAGATTAACATTTTTATAAAAACTAATTGATTTTGAATGAGATCAACTATAAGAATTAAACGAGCGTCTACATCATGCATATATGACTCAAAGCTTACATGCTATAGTGTGGTATTTATACATAATTTGGTTGCCAAATCTCATGTGTGCAATGCACGTGTACCTTACTAGTACTTCCTTTTTAAGTTAATATATTATGATTAAAATGATGTGGGGGCATCCATGAAGCCACATGGCACATGTGGAGGCGTTGTCGCGACCTCCTTGGGTGGATTGATCACATTGACGTGCTGCTGGATCCAGAAGAATGTACTCATCCTCTCTCACGCACACAGGCAGTACATGCATGAAGCGAATATGTGCACGCACGCACTCATTCCCCCGCACGCACATGCGGGTACATTGTGGGATGCATTTTTGTATGAAGATCCACCCCATGCGAAATTTTGACGCGTGTAAAGTCGTTCATTTCATTGATGGCCAATTAATACAGTGAATTTAAATTGGAGTGGACGTGAGGGAGGAAGTAGTTGAGAAAGACATTACTATTCCACTGCGTGCATGTGAGTAGTTAAATCATGGGTTGCTACTTCCATTGGTCTCTGTTGTATTTTGTGCAAATTTTTGACCATAATTTTATGTAATACAATATTTATGCATGTCATTAAAATTAATGTCATCGAAAACTACTTTCAAATGTGATTCTAATGATAGAATTTTTGGTGACATGCATTAACATTTTGTTAGTTAAACTTTTTGTCAAAAATTGGCACAATACAAAAAGGGGGCCATAAAACTAGGACGCAGGCAGGATGATCAATTTTTTCCTGGGTTACTGTTGATGGCCTTTGTATTTAAATATGGACGGAGTGGACTAGTGCTATCTTTACCTTAGCCTCATGAAGCTCTCCCATCGCCTACGCTCACCTCCCCGCCTCGCCTACCGGATCCCGCCTTGGAGGATCCCTCCATGGATAATCGCTTAGATCCTAGGATCCCATGGGATACCCTCTCGATGCGGCCCACAGCATTGCCGCCTTTGAGAGAAACCCACATGTGTTTTAGAGGGGATCCATTGCTCACGAATCACAGATCGGTGGCGCTAGAGGACATGCCATGGCTGCGTTTCAGGTGGTGGGCAGCAAGGGCAAATCAGATCAAGGAAGCATCGCATCGATAGGAGACAAGTTCAAAGGAGCTGCGCCTGGCCACAAGGTGGAGGCGCAAGTCGACCTCATGGGAGATATGCTGAGGGATGTCAGCATCTGGTAGCGTCGTGTTCATTTCGAGCTGAGATCATATTAACAGAGTCGACTCCGGAGGAAAGAACACACATGCCTGCGGAATGACTTGATCAGCCGGTGCAACTGTTCAAATGGGCGGTAGGAGAAGCCAAATCCCGGGACCAGCTGTGGCGGCGCCACTAGGCATGCATCATAGGTGAGGAGAGCTGCAGATACGTCTCCAATGTATCTATAGTTTTTGATTGTTCCATGCTATTATATTATCTGCTTTGGATGTTTAATATGTATTAATATTCTATTTATATTATTTTTGGGACTAACCTATTAACCTAAAATCCAGTGCCAATTTCTGTTTTTTTGTCTGTTTGAGAGTTTCGCAAAAATGGAATACCAAACGGAGTCCAAACAGAATGATACTTTTGCGATGGTCTTTCTTGGACCAGAAGCAAACTAGGATACCGGGAGATGAAGTGAGAGACTCAACGAGGCGGCCACAAGGGTGGAGGGCATGCCCCCTAGCTCGTGGTCCCTGAGGGAGTCCTAGAGTAAGGGTTCCTCGGACAGCCGGACTATATACTTTGGCCGGACTGTTGGACTATGAAGATACAAGATTGAATACTTCGTCCCGTGTCTGGATGGGACTCTCCTTTGCGTGGAAGGCAAGCCTGGATATTCGGATATGTAGATTTCCTTCTCTGTAACCGACTCTGTGTAACCCTAGCCCCCTCCGCTGTCTATATAAACCGGAGGGTTTAGTACGTAGGACAGGAACAGTCATAATCATAGGCTAGCTTCTAGGGTTTAGCCTTTACGATCTCGTGGTAGATCAACTCTTGTAATACTCATACCATCAAGATCAATCAAGCAAGAAGTAGGGTATTACATCCATCGAGAGGGCCCGAACGTTGGTAAAACATTGTGTCCCCTGCCTCCTGTTACCATTAGCCTTAGATACATAGTTCAGGACCCCCTACCCGAGATCCGTCGTTTTTGACACCGACATTGGTGCTTTCATTGAGAGTTCCACTATGTCGTCCTGACAAGGCTTGATGGCTCGCCTCATTGTCAAGGATATCATCACCTCCGAAGGATCCCTCGCTGTAGACCAAACTCTCCGGCTGGGCGGTTTCATCATGGCCGCCCGTTCGGCCGTCGCACCGACGATGACATCGCAGGTCAACAAAAACAACCTCCGTGTCAGCCCAGAATTCACCGAGCAGATGGATCCAATGGAGCTCTCCTCCTTGAACGAGCTCTTGGATCGCATTGGCGCCCTGGGAGTCGTCACGGATTATGATCGGATCGGGCTTAAACCCGACCTATTGAAGATTAACTCTCCGCCGGTCACCCATCAGATAGCTGTGGTGGAAGAACAAAACGACAATTCTTCCTCTATATTGAGGACGAACTATGTCCAGATTACCGAGCTCTCTGAGCCAGATACCCGTCTACGGGAGGAAGTGGCCCAGGCTCCGAACTTAGAATCGGGTTGCGGGCCGCAAATATTGGCAATATCCTGGAGCCCGAGCTGCCCAGCTCAGGAGCTCCTCCGCCCCTGGGTTCCAGATTGGGTCAAGACGTGGACTTAATTTCACCCACCCACCCAGACGCAAGCGATATTTCCCACATCAGACAAGAGCCCCAAGAGATAGTACACCACTTCTGGGCCAGATTCCTTGTAATGAGCAAGGTTAAGGACTGTCGCGAGGAAGACACAATCTCATTGTTTCGCAAAAATTGCATGGACAAGGGATTTCTTAATGCCATAAGTCGCTGTGACATAGCACACTTCACCGACCTAGCGGCCATTGTACAGAAGTACTGCGCGATGGAAAGTGCCTGGAAGACCCAACAAAATTCTGGGATCCCCCGCCCTAACTAAACCTCTCGTCCGAACTAAAAGGGTGCGCTCTCGCAAGTCACCCAACCCGATTACAAAGAAGTCAAAGCCCTCTACAGGGCGTGGAACCGTACTGGAGGGATGGCTCAATAGGCCATGCAAATTTCACAGCACACCGGACACCATACCAACACGTAGCCTTAGAGCATGTTGGATACTCCGGCAGGTGGCCAAGAGTGGCGAGGACCTTCTCATCGACAATACTGCAGAGCACCATCCCGCAGAAAATAACAATACATTACTGACCGTCTTCGAAACTTTCGCCTCAAACAACAGGCACAAGCAAACACTCCGCAGCCTCGCCGAAGTCTGCCATGTCACAGCAATAAACCTGTGGAACGATACGGCCATAACCTTCAACGCCAGCAACGAACCTCAATTCCGAACTATCCGAGCACTCGCCGCTTTGGTCCTTAGTCCAATAGTGGACGGATTCCGGCTTACTAAAGTGTTGATGGACGGCGGCAACGGATTAAACCTCATCTATGAGGAAACTCTTAAGAAGATGGAAATAGATAAGAGCCGCATTGAGAAAAGTAGCAGGACCTTCAAGGGAATCATCTCTAGTCGGAGGCCCGATGCGCAGGGAAAATCACATTGGATGTGTTATTCGGCACACCAGAGAATTATAGGTCCGAAGAAATCACATTCCAAGTGGCCCCATTTAGCAGTGGATACCACGCCCTTTTGGGGCGAGACGCATTCACAACCTTCCAAGCTATACCCCATTACGGGTACATGAAACTCAAGATGCCGGGGCCCAACGGGATCATCACACTAGCCAGTGATCCGGACATAGCACTCCATGCCGAAAATAAAACTGCTGCACTAGCCCTGGAGGCATTATCTGAAGCCCTCGCGGCCGAAGAGTTAACTACACTGCATTCCGTAGTGGACATGGACGACGTGATACTTGACAAACGACCCAAGTCCACCTCTTTCAAGCCAGCAGACCAAATAGTCAAATTCCAGGTCCACCCAATGGACCCTACAAAAACAACATCAATTGGGGCACAGCTTAACACCATAATAGACGCCGCACTACGAGAGTTCCTGTGCGAGAATTTGGACATTTTCTCCTGGCACCCTTCAGACATGCCAGGTATCCTATGCAGGCTGGCCGAACATAGCCTAAACATACTAAAGGGATACAAGCCGGTCAAACAGACTCTTCGGCGCTTCTCATAACCCAAGTGACAAGCCATGGGAGAGGAGCTAGCCAAGTTACTTGAGGCCGGTTTCATTAGAGAAATAAAACATCTGGACTGGCTAGCAAACCTGGTGATGGTACCAAAGAAGGACAAATCCTGGCGCATATGCGTCGATTTCAAAGACCTTAATAAGGCTTGCCCTAAGGATCCCTTCCCCCTCCCCCCGCATCGATCAAATTATCGACGCTACCGCAGGACACGATGCATTGTGTTTCCTCGACGCATACTCCGGATACCATCAAATCAAGATGGCGGAGTCTGATCGAGCCGCAATGGCATTTATCACTCCATATGGTCCCTTCTATTTTAATACCATGCCTTTCGGGCTCAAAAATGCTGGTGCAACCTATCAACGCATGATTCAGACATGCCTAGAAACACAAATCGACAAAACAGTGGAGGCTTACATAGATGATGTGGTCATTAAAACCAGACACACAAATCATTAATAGATGACTTGAGGCTTACGTTCAACAATCTCCGAACATATGACATCAAGCTCAACCCGGAGAAATGCGTTTTCGGCGTACTGGCCAGAAAACTCTTGGGCTTCATTGTATCTAATTGAGGAATCGAAACAAATCCGGCTAAAATCCGAGCTCTGTCATAGTTGGCTACCCCAACAGACCTCAAGCAAATCCAAAAATTAACTGGATGCGTGGCCACCCTAAGCCGCTTTATCTCCCGATTAGGAGAAAAGGCGCTACCTCTTTATCGCCTTCTTTGATGCACCGAACACTTTGAGTGGACGGATGCGGCTATGGCAGGGCTGGAGGAAATAAAATCCCTCTTCACCACCAATCCAATTCTGGCAGCGCCAAATGTCGGCGAACCCATGTTGCTATACATAGCTGCAACACACCAGGTTTTAAGCGCAGTGCTCGTCGTCGAACGAGAGACAGGTGGACATACATTCCCATTAGAAAAGCCGGTATACTATGTATCCACCGTCCTCACTCCATGCAAGTCATGGTACCCACTTTATCAAAAGATAGCATACGCGATCTTCATGGCATTCCGAAAACTATGACACTACTTCCAAGATGTTCAATCACGGTAGCCTCTGAAGTACCACTCAAAGACATAATAAATAACCGTGATGCCACGGGCCAGATTGCAAAATGGGCTATCGAGCTCCTCCCGTTCGACATAACATACAAACCACGGCGGGCCATTAAGTCGCAAGTACGGGCTGACTTTGTCGCCGAATGGCGCGTACTCCAATTGGATGATGCACTTTGACGGCTCTAAGATGCTAGCTGGTCTAGGGGCTGGTGTCGTCCTGACGTCCCCCATCGGAGATACAGTCCAATATGTACCCCAAATACTTTACACAGATTCCAACAGTGCAACAGAGTATGAGGCTCTGTTGCATGGTCTTCGGATAGTAGTCTCCATGGGCATTCAACGCCTTGAAGTACGCGGGGATTCAAATCTCGCAATATCTCAAATAAATGGAGAATTTGATGCCAAGGACCCAAAAATGGCAGCTTACCGTAATGCCGTTCTCAAAATGTCAGCTCGATTTGAGGGGCTCGAATTCCACCATGTGGTTCGAAAAAACAATCAAGCGGCGGATATCCTTGCCCGCATCGGCGCTAAACGTGACCCCGTAACACCAAATATCTTTTTGGAAAGGTTGTTCAAGCCATCTGTGGTATGGGAAGGGGAGTCCGGAGATACTAATCCGGATCCGCATACAACCCCAGATCCCGAAAAATCTGACATAATCGGAGGCTCCGCCACCAAAATTACACCCTCGGCACACGTGATCATGGCGGTCATCGCCCCGTGGATAGAACCCTTCCTAGCTTACTTAAATAGGCAGGAACTCCCGGAGGACAAAAATAAGCCATGCTGCATCGTGCGGCGCTCTAAAGCCTACAAAGTCCATGAGGGAGAGCTTTATAAGAGATGCGCAACCGGAGTACTCCAAAGGTGCATCTCCCAAGAGGAAGGGCGGCAGCTCTTGGCTGAAATTCATGCTGGACTCGGCGGCCACCATGCCACAGCTCGGGCGCTCATAAGCAAGGCCTTCCGTACAACTTTCTACTGGCCGGTAGCCTGGGAAGACGCACAAGACCTTGTCCATCACTGTGTCGGTTGCCGGCTTTTTGCAAATCAAAGCCATATGCCGCCCACCGCCCTCCAAACAATCCCCATCACTTGGCCCTTTGCGGTCTGGGGGCTCGATATGGTTGGACCCCTTAAAGGGGGAACCCATAAGAAGAAATACCTGTTGGTTATGGTCGATAAATTCACCAAATGGATAGAAGCCAAACTAGTTAAAACAGTCGAATCCGGACCAGTGATAGACTTTATATCCGGGGCCGTACACTGCTACGGTGCCCCCACAGCATCATCACCGATAACGACTCTAACTTTACAGCCGATGAGATGAAAACCTGGTGTAGCAAAATGGGAATAAAACTTGATTACGCTTCCGTCTATCACCCCCAAACAAATGGTCAAGTCGAACGAGCGAACGATCTTATTATGAGCGACATCAAACCCAGACTCGTGCGATCCTTGAAGGAATCAGATACGCACTAGGTCGAGGAGCTTGACTTCGTATTATGGGGGCCGCGGACCATGCTGAATCACACAACCGGATGCACACCATTTTTTATGGTGTACGGCACAGAGGCAGTGCTACCCTGCGATATCATCCATGATTCACCTAGAGTGTGCATGTACGAAGAGAGAGAGAGCCGAGCTGGATCGGCAGGACAGCTTAGATGCCGTAGAGGAGGAGCGCGACGTTGCGATGGCCCGTTCCGCATTCTATCAATAGCAAGCTCGAAGGTATTAAAGCAGAGAAGTGCGGGCCAAAACTTATAACATTGGCGAACTCATTCTACGCCTACCAGAGAAGAAAAAGGACAAGCTCAAGCCCAACTGGGAGGGCCCCTTCATCATCGACAAAGTTATCACTGGAGGTGCGTACCGTGTCCGTGATGCATCAGACAATCGACTCGAGCCAAACCCATGGAACGCGGCTAGACTCCGAAGATTCTACGCCTAGTGCCGAACTCCGTGTTTGTCTCCTTACCTCCGTCTTCCCTTTTAAATTATATCCTTTCTATCCTTTTACATTTATAGCCTTTTATACTTAAGTATGCTTTGACTGCACACTCTGGCCGCACTATGCACGCTCATCATACCTGGGGGCTTCTTCTACAGAAGCTTATTTGTCTTATGGTCTTCATGGCCACCACCTATGTGTCACTTCTACGTATGTGCCTTTTTACACCACTATATGCATCGATATGACTTAAGTTTTGGCCAAGTTGGGTTGCCTGTCTCTTGTGTTTATGCCCTACGTTCCCGTTAATTCGGCTAGGTCATAAGGGGATCACCTCTACAATTGTTACCGCTGGGTCAGCCGGATGTGTACCTCAGACTGGGTGAAGCCGAAAGCTAGCGTTCTTAAGAGAATATTCGGCCAGTGAACAAAACATGTATTTTACCTATTACAAAACATGCCCCAGATGCTTATATCCTGCGTAAATTTCCGCAGTTCGGACATGCACATCAATGCATGCACACCCAGGGAAAGGAACCCTTAATGGAACTATTCTCCCTGGAAGATGTTTCTTACTACCCATGTAATATAACATAACTAGTTGGGTACTTGTCTGTTCAAGCACTTATGACCCCTACGCCTGGTTTCCATGCGTGCCCCGGTTTTCACATAACCGAGCGGGTATTCGAATATGCTCCGGACTGTCGGGTCCAAAGGTTTAAGCAAAAAGGTCGGCCAAAACAAATGATTTACAATCCGGCTAGGGACAAAATATGTCATGGGTAGCCTACAGTCCTTCGAAGTACAATGTCACTTAGACTTGCTAAATTCTTCTTCTATACCATCCAACAGGCTGTCTAGCCTACATTCCTGTTGCGACTACTTAGCGGCTAATGCTACTTGGTCATACACCAGATGTACAAGGATCTCCTTCCCATCTGACCCTACAGGTCCGACCTCGGCCATGTGGTTCAGGTCAGCCTTAGTGTACCGCGTCTTCACCATGGCCCAAGCTTCCCTTGCGCCTTGTCGGCTGGCCGATATCTTCCATAATCAGAAGCACTATTGTGCTCCCTTGAGCATCTCATAAGCTCCCTCATGCCTCCTGGAAGGGAGGCGGATGGCCATAAGGCTTGGGCAATGTCCCGCATCACTTGCTGAACTTGTTCGTGCAGTTGTGAGAGCTCCGATAGAAGATCGCCTGCAGATCCAGGCATTTCCTCTTCAGGACGACCTATCAGCACGGCTACAGACATAATTCTGTTAGCACGCTTCTTCGCCGAACTTTATAGTGATTCGTCAGAACACTTACTGAATATGCCACGTCGAAGCCTCCTATTCTCCTTCACGGAGTCAGCAAGCTGGGCCCAAACATCCTTTAATTCGACGTCCAGCCGGACGTTCGCGTCCTGGAGAGTATTTTTCTCCTTTATAACCTTGGTAAGCACACACTGGCCAGCCTTCAGTTGTCGCCGAACATGTTGCTCATCCTCCGGTACGATCTCCGGATAGCCTCCAGGATTTTCTGCAAATTCTCTTGTTAGAATCGCATTCCTGCCGAATACTTAACTGGTATATACCATGACATTATTCTCGTTTAAAAGCAAACATTACCAGATGTGGCTTTCGTAGACTCCTCCATCACGGCGGTTGCGTAGTTGGGCCTTGCACTCCTACAGCTCTTTGGATAGCTGGGTATTCTTCTCTGTCAGAACCTATGCACATGAGGATCCTTAAATCAGTTGTGCCAACTTTTTCAAGTCTTAGGTGCTACTGATATATACACTTGTCAAATTTTCTTACCTGTATATCCTTCATGTACTGGTCTGTGGTCCTGGCTAGGCCACCTTGAGTAGCCCAGATGTACGCGTCCCCTGAGTTGAAGGCGTCGAACGGCTCTTCAGAGAAATTAGGGTCATGTAGTGCAGCCCGTCGGCGCCTATGATTTATGGCGCTCTCCACTTCAGAGTTTGTAGCGGAAAACCTATCCACATCCTCTATAGGAGGATCGTCCGCATTGACCTCCACCTTTGAGTCCGGACTCGGTGTCCGGCTGGTGGAAGCATGACAGGCAGGCTCTCCGGATACAGTCCGGCGAGCGCTCTTTCTGTCAGAAGGCAGAAGACATAGTTATATTTTAACAATGATACCTTCGTGGCAGGTTTTTGAACATACCTTTGCAACGGCGCCTCGGCCCTGACCGCCTTTCTTTTAATCCTACCCGGTTTCGGTGCCCCTTGTTGGTGAGTCACCACGGGTTCAGCTTGGCGCCTCGATGGCCTTCCCTGTAAGACACAATACATATGCGGTGGGTGAAGTGTGAAGAGGGAATCCTTTTCGAAAGTGAGGACTGTGGCTTTACTTACCTGGGATACAGGGAGTAGGCCAGGATAATCTGCTATGATGGCCACTATCACACCATCGCAGCTCAGATGGTAAAATGTCCTGTCAACAAGCTCCACAAACATATCCGGATCTTCTTCGAGTCCGGGGTCGAGAGCCCGGTTAGGGTCCTCTGGTTGTGGAGACGGGCTGTGAACATCCTTCAGAGCCCTTCACAGTTCCTGCTATGAATTGACAAACTAAACATCTGTCCTAAAAATGTGGGAAAGATTGGAATAAAAGATAGCGACTCACCCAACTTGGGGGGTTGTACATGGAGAATTCATCCCGTGGCTTGATATGGATGAACTCCTCCTCTTCTCCCTTGAACAAATCAGATAGTATCTTCGCTAAAGCATCAGGAGAGTCCGGTCCTTTACGACCGCATCATGTGGCATCATCTTCTCCATTGAAGTGCCACATGGGTTTTCCCTGATATTGAAGTGACTGCACTCCCCGCATTATACATATGGACATGACTTCAATAATTGTCAGTCCTGATTTGGCCAATGTATTTATCCTGTCCATCAGGAAAAGGATCTCTCTGTTATCTTCCTCCTGGGGGCTCCTAGGGTGCCAGCTGTGGCATTTCTTCAGCGGGGCATTTACGAACTCCGGAAGGCCTTTTCGAACAGGGTCCGGAAGAGGGACGTCCTCCACGTAGAACCATTCCGAGGGCCAATCCTCGGATGTCTTCTTCGGGTGCCGGATAGATATCCGATCCTGGCGATGCGCCATATTTCGACTCCGCCCACTTGATATACCGACCCCTCCTGAGTACGGGGTACGAGGCAGAATAGCCTCTTCCACAGCTCTAAATGAGCTTTGCAGCCCAGAAAAAGCTCGCGGAAGGCAATATAGCCTGTGATGTGTGGTATGGAGGCTAGGGTAAAGTTGTGCAGCTGGAGGCCGTAGAACTGCAGAAGCCCGTGGAGGAAAGGATGAATTGGAAATCCGAGGCCTCTCAACAAGTAGGGTATGAAGCACAACCGCTCTCCCTTGGATGGGTTTGGAAAGCTCTCCGCTTGCTCCACGCCATTATTAGTGGCTAGTCCAACTCGGACGGGGACCAGGTATGCAGGTGGGAGAAACCCCTTCCTCTGCAACTCTACTAATCGGCTGTGGGGAATAAAACATCTCTCCCAGTCGCCTGGCCTAGTGCTACGGGAGCGGGAGGAGGAACCGTGACGACCGGCCATGGTGGTGTGGATTTTTTCGGGCGCGATCTGATGAAAACTTGCTGGGTGGAGATGGTGTGATTTTGATCTGAGAATCCTTGTCTCTTTTACAGAAGATTTACTTGCATGGTTGGGGTGGCAAATGTAAAAATGCCTCGACCTCTCGCATTCGCTTGACATGTGGAAACAGCCATAATTAAAGCACAGAGACCAAGGAGCAACATCGATAAGAAGCCGGACACTGCTCATTACAACAATGCTCTGGAGGATTTGGAGAAGAACCCGCCTTGCAATGCCGAAGACAATTTGCGCGCCGGACTCATCGTCATCAAAGCCTGGTTCAGGGGCTATGGAGGGAGTCCTGGATTAAGGGGTCCTCGGACTGCCGGACTATATACTTTGGCCGGACTATTGGACTATGAAGATACAAGATTGAAGACTTTGTCCCGTGCTCGGATGGGACTCTCCTTTGCGTGGAAGGAAAGCTTGTATATTCGGATATGTAGATTTCCTTCTCTGTAACCGACTCTGTGTAACCGTAGCCCCCTCTGGTGTCTATATAAACCGAAGGGTTTACTCCATAGGACTAGAACAATCATAATCATAGGCTAACTTCTAGGGTTTAGCCTTTACAATCTCGTGGTAGATCAACTCTTGTAATACTCATATCATCAAGATCAGTCAAGCAGGAAGTAGGGTATTACCTCCATCGAGAGGCCCCGAACCTGTGTAAAACATTGTGTCCCCTGCCTCCTGTTACCATTAGCCTTAGATGCACAGTTCTGGACCCCCTACCCGAGATCCGCCAGTTTTGACACCGACAGGCCCCTCGGAGCTCTCCTGACCTAGTTCCTTCACCTATATATACTCTTATACCCTGAAAACATCCGAGGGAGCCACGAAACCACTTTTCCACCTCCGCAACCTTCTGTACCCGTGAGATCCCATCTAGGGACCTTTTCCGGTGTCCTGCCGGAGGGGATTCGATCACAGAGGGCTTCTACATCAATACCATTGCCTCTCCGATGAAGTGTGAGTAGTTTACCATAGACCTACGGGTCCATAGCTAGTAGCCAGATGGCTTCTTCTCTCTCTTTGATTCTCAATACCATGTTCTCCTCGATGTTCTTGGAGATCTATTCAATGTAATACTCTTTTGCGTTGTGTTTGCCGAGATCCGATGAATTATGGATTTATGATCATAATTTCTATGAATATTATTTGAGTCTTCTCTGAATTCTTATATGCGTAATTTGATATCTCTGCAAGTCTCTTTGAATTATCGATTTAGTTTGGTGTACTAGATTGGTTTTTCTTGCAATGGGAGAAGTGCTTAGCTTTGGGTTCAATCTTGCGGTATCCTTTCCCAGTGATAGTAGGGGCAGAAAGGCACATATTGTATTGTTGCCATCGAGGATAGAAAGATGGGGTATTCATCATATTGCTTGAGTTAATTCTTCTACACCATGTCATCCTACTTAATGCGTTACTCCGTCCTTTATGAACTTAATACTCTAGATGCATGCTGGATAGCGGTCGATGTGTTGAGTAATAGTAGTAGATGTAGAATCATTTCGGTCTAGTTGACACAGACGTGATGCCTATGTTTATGATCATTGCCATAGATATCATCATAACTATGCACTCTTCTATCAATTGCTCGGCAGTAATTTGTTCACCTACCGTAATATTTGCTATCTTGAGAGAAGCCACTAGTGAAACCTACGGCCCTTGGATCTCTTTTTCAATCATATAAGTTCTATTTTCCATCATACTAGTTTCTGATCTACTATTTTGCAATCTTTTACTTTCCGATCTATAAACCAAAAATACCAAAAATATTAACTTTACCGTTTATCTGTCTCTATCAGATCTCACTTTTGCAAGTAACTGTGAAAGGATTGACAACACCTTTATCTCGTTGGGTGCAAGTTGTTGATTATTTTTTTGCAGGTATTAGGTGACTTATATGTTGTATCCTACTGGATTGATACCTTGGTTCTCAAACTGAGGGAAATACTTACTCTACTTTGTTGCATCACCCATTCCACTTCAAATGAAAAACCAACGCAAGCTCAAGAGGTAGCAGGAAGAATTTCTGGCGCCGTTGCCGGGGAGATCTCCGCCAAGTCAAGACACACCAAGTACCCATCATAAACTCTCATCTCTTGCATTACATTATTTGTCATTGGCCTCTCGTTTTCCTCTACTGCACCTCTAAAACGATTTTTGAAAATATTTTCCTTTTCTTCACCTTTCTCCCGTTAAATCTTTTGTTTGCTTGTGTTACCATGTGCCTTCTTTTTGCTTGCATCTTTGCTTGCTAAAAGTTTATGGATCCTCATCCACTTGCCAATATTTTTAAGAGATCCAATTATGTTGAACCAATTTTCTAGTGAGTTGTGTGCACTAAATTATCTTTATTAAGTTTTGCTTGAAATTCGTGAATCTGAAAATTGTGACGAAGAAATTTATGAGGAGATTCATGATAGCTTGTTGAATAAAAAGCATGATTGCAATGATGTTATTATAAGTTCTGTTAATGTCAATTGTGCTAATATTATGCAAAAGCCTAAGCTTGGGGATGCTAGTTTTGCTATGTCTACTACTTGTTGTGATGATCATGATTGGGGTGGTTCTTCTTATGATCTTGAAAATTTATTTAAGCCTCATGATGAATATGAGATTGATAATAATGTTTGCAATAATATTGAAAGTGGCTTTGGAAGAGTGTCAACTTTAGATCCCACATATTTGGAGAATGTTCAATGTAATGATTTTTTTGATAAAAGTGGGTTTGGAGAGGTCATGACTTTAGTTAATGTTAATCCCACTATTTTGGAAGAGTGTCAACTTCACATGCATGAGGATCATGGTGAGAACATGTTTTGTGATAGCTATATTGTTGAATTTGCTTATGATCCTACATGTAATTATTATGAGAGAGGAAAATATGGTTGTAGAAATTTTCATGTTACTAAATTACCTCTCTTCATGTTGAGATTGCTATTCTTTCTTTCTTGTTCCTTAGATATGGTGATTTTTGCTTGTCTTGATAATTTGTTTGGTTGTAAAATCCCTATGCCTAGGAAGCATGTTAGACTTAAACTTGGTTTTCGCATGTTTTATAATGCTCTATTTGTGTTTCAATTGTTAGCTTTCATGTGAGCATCATTAAAATTATCAATGCCTAGCAAAGGGCGTTAAACGATAGCGCTTGTTGGGAGGCAACCCAATTTTATTTTCGTTCCTTGCTTTTTGTTCCTGTTTAGTAATAAATAATTCATCTAGCCTGTATTTAGATGTGGTTTTATGATTTAATTAGTTTTTATGCCAAGTTAAACCTTTAGGATAGCTTACGGTGATAGTTGTGTTGATCCTGCTGAAAATCAGAAACTTTTGCAACTAGTCATTTAGTTTTAACATTTCAAAGAAATGCTATTTTGATACGATTCTTTTTTATTAGGATTGGTACACAAATTTCTCAGGTTTTCCTAATTTACCATGATTTTTGGAGTTATAGAAGTATTCGAGAGTTACAGATTACTGCAGACTGTTCTATTTTGAAAGATTCAGTTTTTCGTGTGTTGTTTGCTTATTTTGATGAATCTATGGGTAGTATCGGGGGGTATGAACCAGGGAAAAGTTGGAATATAGTATATATTACACAAATATAAATAAAGAATGATTTTTCAAGAATACCTTAAAGTGGTGATTTATTTTCTTATACTAACGGAGCTCATGAGATTTTTTGTTGAGTTTTGTGTTGTGAAGTTTTCAAGTTTTGGGTAAGGATTTGATGGACTATGGAATAAGGAGTGGCAAGAGCCAAAGATTTGGGATTCCCAAGGAACCCCAAGGTAATATTCAAGGACAACCAAAAGCCTAAGCTTGGGGATGCCCCGGAAGGCATCCCCTCTTTCGTGTTCATGTATCGGTAACTTTACTTGAGGCTATATTTTTATTCACCACATGATATGTGTGTTGCTTGGAGCGTCTTGTATGATTTGAGTTTTTGCTTTTTAGTTTACCACAATCATCCTTGCTGTACACACACTTTGGCAGAGATACGCATGAATCGTGATTTATTAGAATACTCTTTATGCTTCACTTATATCTTTTGAGCTAGGCAATATTGCTCAAGTACTTTATTTTATAGAGCATGGCGGTGGCTTTATTTTATAGAAATTAATGAACTATCATGCTTCACTCATATTATTTTGAGAGTCTTTTAGAACAGCATGGTAATTTGCTTTGGTTATAAAATTAGTCCTAATATGATAGACATCCAATGGGGATATAATAAAAACTTTCATAAAAACTGCATTGGATACTATGAGAAGTTTTGTTTTTTATGATTGTTTTGAGATATGAAGATGGTGATATTAGAGTCATACTAGTGGAGTAATTGTGAATTTGAGAAATACTTGTGTTGAGGCTTGTGCTTCATGTAGCATGCACGTATGATGAACCGTTGTGTAACAAATTTGGAGCATGAAGTATCACTTTGATTGTCATCCTTTGTGTAGAGGTCGGGATCACGCGATGGTTAACTCCTACCAACCCTTCCTCTAGGAGCATGCGCGTAGTGCTTGGTTTTGATGACTTATAGATTTTTTGCAATAAATATGTGAGTTCTTTATGACTACTATTGAGTCCATGGATTATACGCACTCTCACCCTTCCATCATTGCTAGCCTCTCTTGTGCCACGTAACATTCGCCCGTACCATACACCCACCATGTACCTTCCTCAAAACAGCCACCATACCTACCTATTATGGCATTTCCATAGCCATTCCGAGATACATTGTCATGCAACTTTCCACCATTCCGTTTATTATGACACGCTTCATCATTGTCATATTGCTTTGCATGCTCATGTAGTTGACATTGTATTTGTGGCAAAACCACCTTTCATAATTCTTTCATACGTGTCACTCTTGATTCATTGCACATCCCGGTACAGCACCAAAGGCATTCACATAGAGTCATATTTTGTTCTAAGCATTGAGTTGTAATTTTTCAAGTTGTAAGTAAATAGAAGTGTGATGATCATCATTATTACAGCATTGTCCCATGTGAGGAAATAAAAAAAGCCGAAGAAGCAAAAATAAAAAAAGATGTCAAGAAGCCCAAACAAAAAATGAGAGAAAAAGAGAGAAGGAGCAATGTTACTATCCTTTTTCCACACTTGTGCTTCAAAGTAGCACCATGATCTTCATAATAGAGTGTCTCTTATTTTGTCACTTTCATATACTAGTGGGAATTTTTCATTATAGAACTTGGCTTGTATATTCCAACAGTGGGCTTCCTCAAATTCCCTAGGTCTTCATGAGCAAGCAAGTTGGATGCACACCCACTTAGTTTCTTTTTTGAGCTTTCATACACTTATAGCTCTACTGCATCTGTTGCATGGCAATCCCTACTCACTCACATTAATATCTATTGATGGGCATCTCCATAGCCTGTTGATACGCCTAACTGATGTGAGACTATCTCCCTCTTTTTTTCTTCTCCACAACCACCATTCTATTCCACCTATAGCATTATGTCCATGGCTCACGCTCATGTGTTGCTTGAAAGTAAAAGATTTGAGAATACTAAAGTATGAAACAATTGCTTGGATGAAACCGGGGTTGTGCATGATTTGAATATTTTATGTGATGAAGATTGAGCATAGCCAGACTATATCATTTTGTAGGGATAAGCTTTCTTTCGCCATGTTATTTTGAGAAGACATAATTGCCTTGTTAGTATGCTTGAAGTATTATTGTTTTTATGTCAATATTAAACTTTTTTTGAATATTTTGGATGCTTGATACGTCTCCAACATATCTATAATTTTTGATTGTTCCATGCTATCATATTATCTGTTTTGGATGTTTAATATGCATTAATATGCTATTTTATATTATTTTTGGGACTAACCTATTAACCTAGAGCCCAGTGCCAGTTTGTGTTTTTTGCCTGTTTTCAAGTTTCGCAGAAAAGGAATACCAAACGGAGTCCAAACGGAATGAGACTTTCACGATGGTCTTTATTGGACCAGAAGCAAACCAGGAGACTTGGAGATGAAGTCGGAGACTCGACGAGGCGGCCACGAGGGTGGAGGGCGCGCCCAGGGGGTAGGGCACGCCCCTACCTCGTGGGCCCTCAAAGCTCTCCTAACCTAGTTCCTTCGCTAATATATACTCTTATACCCTGAAAACATCCAGGGGAGCCACGAAACCACTTTTCCACCATCATAACCTTTTTTACACATGAGATCCCATCTAGGGAACTTTTTCGGTGTCCTATCCGAGGGGTGTTCGATCAAGGAGGTTTTCTACATCAACACAATTGCCTCTCCGATGAAGCATGAGTAGTTTACCACAGACCTATGGGTCCATAGCTCTTAGCTAGATGGCTTCTTCTCTCTCTTTGATTCTCAAAACCATGTTCTCCTCGATGTTCTTGGAGATCTATTTGATGTAATACTCTTTTGCGGTGTGTTTGCCGAAATCCGATGAATTGTGGATTTATGATCGGATTATCTATGAATATTATTTGAGCATTCTCTGAATTCTTATATGCATGATTTGATATCTTTGCAAGTCTCTTCGAATTATCGGTTTAGTTTGGCCAACTAGATTGGTTTTTCTTGCAATGGGAGAAGTGCTTAGCTTTGGGTTCAATCTTGCGGTGTCCTTTCCCAGTGACAGTAGGGGCAGCAAGGCATGTATTGTATTGTTGCCATCGAGTATAAAAATATGGGGTTTTCATCATATTGCTTGAGTTAATTCCTCTATATCATATCATCTTACTTAATGAATTACCCCATTCTTTATGAACTTAATACTCTAGATGCATGCTGGATAGCGGTCGATGTGTGGAGTAATAGTAGTAGATGCAGAATCATTTCAGTCTACTTGACACTGACGTGATGCCTATTTTCATGATCATTGCCTTAGATACCGTCATAACTATTTGCTCTTCTATCAATTGATCGCAGTAATTTGTTCACCCACTGTAATATTTGCTATCTTGAGATGAGCCACTAGTGAAACCTATGGCCCCTGGGTCTCTTTTCCATCATATTAGTTCTATTTTCCATCCTACTAGTTTCCGATCTGCTATTTTCCAACGTTTTACTTTCCGATCTATAAACCAAAAATACCAAAAAATATTTACTTTACCGTTTATCTATCTCTATCACATCTCACTTTTGCGAGTAACCATGAAGGGACTGACAACCCCTTTATCGCGTTGGGTGCAAGTCGTTCATTGTTTGTGCAGGTATTTGGTGACTTGTGCGTTGTCTCCTACTGGATTGATACCTTGGTTCTCAAACTGAGGGAAATAATTACTCTACTTTGCTGCATAACCCTTTCCTCTTCAAGGGAAAAACCAACGCAAGCTCAAGAGGTAGCAGCTGCCCTCCTTCCCCGCCAGCGATGAGTGACCTACTCGGTTGCTGCTGAAGTGAACTGCAAAGCCATGTTGGTTTGCAACCTTAACAATCACTCCATATATATATTGTATTACTATGAAAATACTAGGTCGTTTGGAAAAGGACCTTAATTTATTTAACACTAGTTTTTGAATTCTTGTTCGTCGTAATCACCCAAAGCCACAACCAGAAGTCTCCATCACGTAATACTTATGGTCGGTAACACGAACAGACGGTCGGTCGGACCCACCTCGCACTGAAGGGACATGCATTGGCTTGGTCTGACATGTACGACCAATTACATCACTAACTTGTGCAACTGCATTTTAGAAGTAGTACTTGAAATATATGTTCCACTAAAGTCATTGGGAGCCATTTCGGTCGTCGAAACCAAAACCATCAATTAATCTTTAGCTTGTTCCTATCACATTCCAAAGTAGCACTACCATGCTATAATTAAGTGCAAACCTGCTCACGCCTAGTATGTGTCAAACCTGAACGTGTTGCCCCTATGCAGGTTTTAGTACTAGTGCTAGTACTAGGTTATAAAAGGGGAATTACCTAGCCAAAAATTACTCTACCTTCCTCTTCATAAGTCTTTCTTGTTCATCCGTCCTTGCCATGGATGGTGTGTAGAGCACTAGGTCGAGTACTACTCGTAACAAGGCAGCGGCACCAAGGCCGTTGGAAGAAAAATAGGGCTCGCCGCCTCGCAAAAACCTCGAAAGATCTCTCACGGGTAGGCGAGGGCTCCCAGGAGCGCCCTAGCAGCGGAGGCGAACATGTCGAGCTGGCGGCGCTGGAGTCATTATCCCTTGACTACATGCCCGATTAGCCCAATAAGTAGAAGGAGTTCCTCAACGGCTTGGTGGAGCTGCTGAAGGAGAGCCTTGACGACATGCACACTGAGCTCAATGAGCAGGGGGGTTGATCACCGACTTGGTGATGATACTGAAGGAGAGCATTGCCTCGAATAAGAAGGCGACAGGCGAAATCCTGCAAATTCAGGAGGACAATGTGAAGCTCCGACAGGAGCTTGACCTGCTGAAGGATGAGAACGCAGGCTAGAAGAAGTTGCATGAGGAGAGTAGTTCCTCGGTGAAGATGTTGCACACCCTCGTTATGGAACAGAAGGAGGAGTTGGCGAAGCTCCGCATCGAGAAACCGTCTGCTGTCAAGGTCCATAATGCGGTCGTCGAAGAGATGATGAAGGCTCGCGTCAAGAAATCCCGCGTCTTGGACAGAATGAAGAAGATCACTACAAAAAAATACACTTCCGTGATGATACGTGTTTGTCACAGTAGGTCGCGTTTTTTGTCATGCATGTACATCCATGACGACTTTATGACAGAATCAAGATAGTCATACCTATGCTGTCGTAGAAGTGGTCCATGACATTACCAAAATTATCATCACGGAAGTGTCCAATTCCATGACGATAAATCACGCGTCACAGAAGTTCTTTCGTCAAGGGTGACCGACACATGGCATCCACCGTAACGGAACACCGTTAAGCTATCGGGTCTAGTTTTGGATCCGATAACCCGTTAACATCCCGAACCAATGGGGATTTTCCACATGTAAAATCATCATTGGCCGGAGGAAACACGTGTTGCCTCACCGTTGGGAAAGATGTCATCCAATCATTGGATAGGAGGCACCTATGATAGGTCGACATGTGGCACGACCCAACAGTGGCCCATTTTGGTGAAAAAGGCCAGCCCATTAAAAATTAGCAGGACGACCCATATAAGGCCTACTTGTGTCAGGTCCATTTAAGCCCACGGCCCATACGAGATGTGCCACTTCGGCCCGTCAACGGCCCGTTAAAGATTTGACACTATTGTCCATCGTAGTTCGAGATTGTTAACAACCCGCTATATATTTCGGCTCAATATCGGCCCGATGATATTTTGGCCTGTTAACAACCCATTCAATGGATGGGCTAATTTTTAGGATGTACATCTTTCGGCCTTTTAGTGACCCATTTAAATGTTGGGCTAATTTCTAGTCCGGTGTGTCTTTCAGCCTATTAACGACCCATAAATCAGTTGGGCCATTTGTAGTCGGACCTGAGTTTTGGCCTTTTAGCGACCCATTTAAGTGTTGGGCCAATTTCTGGCCCGGTGTCTCTTTCATCCTGTTGACGGCGCATAAATCGGTTGGGCCATTTGTATTCGGACCTGAGTTTTGGCCTTTTAGCGACCCATTTAAGTGTTGGGCCAATTCTCGGCCTTGTGTGCCTTTCAGCCTGTTAACGAACCATAAATGATTTGGGCCATTTGTAGTTAGACCTGAGTTTTGGCCTTTTAACGGCCCATGCCCTTCATGGTCCAATACCAGCCCGGTTTCTCTTTCAGCCTGCTAAAGGCCCACAACATAGTTGGGCCATTTACAATACGACTTGACTTTCAGCATCTTAGCGGCCCATGCTCTTCATGGTCCAGTACAAGCCCGATGTCTCTTTCGGCCTGCTAAAGGCCCACAATATAGTTGGCCCATATGTAGCCCGAACTTAGTAACATCCTATTAACGGCCTGTGAAATCAATTGGGCCCACCTATTGCCCGCTTTGATGTCGGCCTATAAACGACCCGGGAGGTAAGAGGGCCGACCATCAACTGTCGGCCTAGTAATGGCCCATTAACTTAATGGGCCCACTAAATTTCGTACATGTCTTTAGGCCAAATTAGATAATTTGAGCCCATTACGACGAGCAATTATGCACAGGACCAAAATTGATCAAGCAAAGGTACGACATACAGGGAAAAACGTTGCACATCCAGCATATATTACAGGAAATTACATCCACGGGGCAATCAAAGATTGATGCCAGTGCAAATAAATGAACAGAACCTAACGATCTACAACGTCACAATCTGCAACCTCAGCACGGATGACGCCCATAAGCATGTGGGCAAGTTCTTGCTGCTTTGCTACACTGTCTCTGAAAACATTGATCAGTTGTTGTGTCGCACAACTCTGCACCTCAGATTCCTCCACCATTTCCATCATTGCTTCAGCCATTAATTGTTTCAGAAACATACATTTTTTCCATTGCTTTCGAGACAGAGGATACTGAACAGATTCAGATGGCGATTTTGGCAGGCTTGTATTATTGATAGTGGAGAGTGTCTCGACCACAACATCATAACATAAATTAGGAGGGGAACCAAACAGATGAATCATCAGTTATTGTCATATTACTTGGCCTAGATTTATTGGAAAGAAACAATGGGGTTGCCTTGCTGTTTTCAGAGTTTGTCTTCTTATCTTCAGCAGCCTGCACCAAATTAACACACTAGCATTGCTATCATTGGCCAAGTTAGATAATAGGAAATCAACATTGACACTACGAACATTTGGGCAACTAGCCTACACCAAATTAACACAAAATGTCACAACTATCATCAGCCAGGTAAGGTAATACAAAAGCAACATTAACACAATGAATGAATGGGCAACCAGAGCAGCACTACAATTCAGTAATGTGCATGATATGCGATAGTACACTCATGCAACTCAGTATGCAACACTACCAGGCAGTTTTCTTTTCAAAAATCAACATTCGCGCCTTTTACATTTTGCAACAACTAATTTTAGATCAGATAAAGGTTGGATTCATGTCGATTAACAAAATACATGCTGATGTAAAAATATAGTGATATACAACAGGTACTTACATCAGCATTGGAGCACAGAGAACTCCCACAAGATATTTCCTCGAATACAATCCCAATTAAGGAAGTCTTCTATCTTTTAACCTTATTTTATTAAAGAGAGATGGGTAAGAAACATGTAGAAAATATGATCAGAATGCTATAAAATTTCATGATGCGAGGATACGCACACGCTTCTTAGAATGGAGTTGACATTCTTTTGCTGGACTGGAGCGGACTAGTTCTTTGGCCACTGGAATCTGCTTATTATCAGTGGGAGTTGGGTTTCTCTGTGCTGGAGCAGTATCTATGAAAAATGGAGTTGGTTTATTATCTCCTAGAGTTTGGATCTTTTGCAAAGACCTGGTTTGTAACCCTTCAGATTCTAACATAGCCGACTTCCCCTTGCATGCCTTATATAGAAGAGTGGTGCTTCAATTATAAAACATGCTACAGCAGAGATGGACTGGGTACTGCAGAATAGAAAGGCATGACATATTGACATGTATTCCCTCCATCCGGAAATAAATGGATGGGTCTAGGCGTATTTCAGTTCTAGATACATCCAGTTTTATCCATTTCTGCGACATGTAATCCGGACGGAGGGAGTGTGATGTAAGAGCTAGGGATATGACAGGACACCACAGTAAAAAAACACTGAAAACCTACTGCAGAACCAAAGTATTCAAACCCACTGATATGAGATAGTACACTCATGTAGCTTAGGATGCAAAACTACTAGGCAGTATTCCTTACAAAAATCAACATTGTGGCCTTTAATCATACATTTTGCTACAACTAAATTTGGACCAGATAAAGGTTGGATTCACGCCGATTAACAAAATACATGCTGATGTAAAAATATAGTGATATACAACAGGTACTTACATCAGCATTGGAGCACAGAGAATTCCTGCAAGAATCTTTCCTCACAGATGATACCAGTGCAGAAATTCTTCTATTTGTTAAGCTTATTTTCTAATAGAGAGATGGGTGAGAAACATGTAGAAAATATGATCAGCATGCTATAAAATTTCATGATGCAAGGATACGCACACGCTTCTTAGAATGGAGTTGACATATTTTTGCTGGACTCGAGCGGACTAGTTCTTTGGTCATTGGAATCTGCTTATTATCAGTAGGAGTTGGGTTTCTCTGTGCTGGAGCAGTATCTATAATAAATGGAGTTGGTTTATTATCTCCTGACGTTTGGATCTTTTGCAAAGGCCTTGTTTGTAACCCTTAAGATTCTAACATAGTCGTCTTCCCCTTGCATGCCTTGTATAGAAGAATGGTGCTTTAATTATAAAACATGCTACATCAGAGAGATGGAATAGGTACTGAAGAATAGAAAGACATGACATATTGACATGTATTCCCTCCATCCAGAAAAAATGGATGGGTCTAGGCATATTTTAGTTCTAGATACATCCTTTTTTATCCATTTCGGCAACATATAATCTGGATGGAGGGAGTATGGTGTAAGAGCTAGGGATACGATAGGACAACATAGTAAAAAACACTAGTTGAATGTAAAACTATATGCTAGCGGAATACGTAGAGAAAAAACTAAGGCAACATAGACATGTATGATTGGGAAACTAAGATGGGATTGCAATAGAGCACTAGAACAACACTTCAATGTAAAAATACATGGTATGGTAGACAGATTAAGTACATACTAATGAATAATAATGCATAAGATATTCAGAAGCATGATACCCAAATTAAACAGATGGCATTGCGATAGAGTAGAATGATAGTACTTGAATTTGAAAACGTGTTATCATAAATGGAATAGGTATTGAAAACAGGAAGGCATGACACATTTACATGCATGATCAGCATGCTAAGCACATGGCATTGCAACAGAGTAGATATACTCCAGGACATTATATGCATGTTGTACCCATATCACAGGCCAAGTTAGATCAAGGACCTTGTGGGGTGAAGAGGATTCATCATCTTTCTGCAAGCCTTCTGAAGAACTGCCTTTACATGTTCCATCATATTGGGTATCATTGACATCAAGTTTATTGGCCTTTACATTGCTCCGTGAGGTTCTTGTGGATATATCATTGTGTGCAATTTTATCTGACATGCATGGAAGACAACTAGTAGTTAGATTTATGTAATGAGTGCCTGTAGGAGACGACATAAATAGTAGGACTGGGGTTAACTAGCAGCAACAAGTCTCAAAAACTAAAGGGATAACACAGATGAAAGCTATAGAATTGTATCGTTTGTACTCGAGATTAACTAGATGGCACACAAAGGTAATACTAGAAGTGGTATAGTACTATAATCACCAGCCTGTGGGATAGCATTGGCTGATGGATGATAACTATGGAACATCTTTACCTAAAGAACAAGTATCTTAGCTGAACTATGGAACAACGTTAACTCCTGAACAAGACCCATAAGAGATCATCATGAATATACAGTGAAATGCAATAATCTATTTTCCATGCTTAGATGAATAACAAAGCCATAAATGTTGCACACAAGTAAGATGAGGGTACAACCTATCTGGCCGACATCCATAGGAGTGAGCATCATGTGCTGACTTGTCGATGGCCCTGCAGTTGTTGTGGCTATCCATGTCGGGCACACACATTCCATGCAGAGAACTGATGAGTGGGGACTATAGCTCCCTTCTGGTGTATGCTTCCCTTGTTGGAGCAGCTGCGGTGAGTCGGAAGACGGTGTGGCTGAAGATGCAGATAACACATAATGTTAAGAACGACACATCTCTTTGATCTGAAGAAATACACTAAGCGATCAACAGCAAGGTACGAGAGTGGTCACACGTCTGTTGACTGAAGACTAAATTGGGGTCACACGATTTTATTTCCGATCTACGCCGGATGGCTTGATGGCTGTCTTGTGCCTTCCGGCTGACACTGTTCGGAATCTTCCCCAAAGAGCCAGCAACCAATGGCAGAGCAGCCTGCCTCCGCCGTCCATGGCCCCGGCCAAAACCCCGCTCACCGCCCCACCGCTCTGGCGTGGTTGCGCCGCCCCCGGGCCAATCCACAAAGACTGCCCGTCATCCGGATCCGTCTGCGGCAGTACCTTCAACCCAAGCAACTCTAAGATAGCCATCTAAGACACTACAGGAATCAGCCACTTTGCCGTCTGCCACGGCGGACGGCAAAGGCATGAACGGCTGACGGCAAAGGCCTTTGCCGTCAGCCGCGGACGGCAAAAGGCTCCGGCAAAGTAGGCTACGGTAAACAGCTACTTTGCCGTCTGCTTCTTGGCGGCTGACGACAAAGGCCCTTTGCCGTCTGCGGCGGACGGCAAAGATTGCGGACGACAATAATTGCGCTGTCAGTCCGTTAAGTGGCTAACGGCAGGCCTTTGCCGTCCGCCGCTGACGGCAAAATTCCTAGTGTCTTTGCCGTCCGCCGTATGATGTCATCTACACGTCACTACATGGCAGGTTCTTTGCCATCCGCCACTGATGGCGAAGTCTTTGCTGTCTGCCACCATAGGCAAACTGACCAAATGGGTCAGCTCCCAGGAAGCACAACTAGATGCCATGTGTCTTCTTTGCCGTCCGCGGCAGACGGCAAAGAGCCCGTTGCCGTCGGTGGCAGACGGCAAAGAGCCTGCATATTGGCTCTTTTATCTGTTTTTTATTAAATCCAACAATTTTCATCACAAATATATATGACATATATAGATATATTTCAAAAGGCCATTACAGAGCAAACATATAAGATATCCAACACATAACTTCATCATCCAACCATATATATTACATGCATAGTTCCATCATACATAACAAGTTAAACATAGAGGCATCGAACCATATATATTACAACAGTTTCATCCAATGATACATGCATAGTTCAACGATACAAAAGAAACAGAGAAAGGGATAAGGAGCACTCCATCTATGCAAGCTTTCGTCAAGTGAATGAAATCTCCAAAATGAAAAATAAGAAAGTTCGAACAAGAAGAGTAGAACAAGAAGAAGAGTAGAACAAGAAGAAGACTAGAACAAGAAGAGTAGAACAAGAAGAAGACTAGAACAAGAAGAGTATATCATTTATGAGCTAACTTACGTGAAATGGATCATATATGAGCTAACTAAGTTGAAATGGGTCGTTTATGAGCTAGCTAAGGTGAAATGGATCAATTATGAGCTAACTTAGTTGAAATGGGTCGTTTATGAGCTAACTAAGGTCAAATGGACCGTTTTTGAGGTAACTAAGGTGAAATGGATCGTTTTTTTAGCTAACTTAGGTGAAATGGATCATTTATGAGCTAACTTAGTTGAAATGGATCGTTTTTGAGCTAACTTAGGTGAAATGGATCATTTATAACCTAATTTAGTTGAAATGGATCTTTTTGAGCTAACTTAGGTGAAATGGATCATTTAAGAGCTAATTTAGGTGAAATGGATCGTTTTTAGCTAACTTGGTGAAATGGATCGTTTATGAGCTAAATTAGTTGAAATGGATCGTTTATGAGATAACCTAGGTAAGATGGGTCATTTTGGAGTTAACCAAGGTGAAATGGGTCATTTTAAAGCTAACGTAGGTAAAATGGATCATTTAGGAGCTAATCTAGGTAAAATGGGTCATTTTTGAGCTAACTTGGATGAACTGGATCATTTATAAGCTAACCTAGGTAAAATGGCTCATTTTAGAGCTAACTTAGGTAAAATGGATCGTCTCTGAGCTAACTAAGCTAATTATACAATTTTTGACATAAGTAAGCTAAGTACAGATCGTTTTAGAGCTAACTTAGGTAAAATGGATGGTTTTGGAGGTCAGTAAGCTTATTAAGTCATTTTGGAGGAGAAGAAGCTAAGTCTAGGTCATTATGGTAAGCATTGGAGGAAATAAAGCTAAGTCTAGGTCTTTATGCATGTGTTAAGCAAAACACTAGATAAACTTACCAAGATCCATGAGGTGTAGTCACCCTACCTCCTCTCCCACGACCACGTGCGCCACCTCCTCTCTTCCTACCTCGTCCCCTGCTGGGCATCACGGTCGACGAAGAAGGGCCCGGCGGTGTGGCCATATTGTCCAGCAACGCTTGGCGAAGAGGTGCGTCTGGAATGGAAGACCTCAGACCACGCTCCCCACCAGCGCCCACCATCTTTCAACACTGCCATGACAAACAGTAAACGAAATTAGTACAACATAAAAAAAGACCGACATAAATAATAATATGTGTATCACTTAAGTGTATCATCATCAAGTACAACATAAAAAAATGTAATACCTGACACTACTAATAATCTCGATCAGTATCATCAATAAATGCATAATCATCATCATCACTATAATCAATGACGGGCTCATAGGGTTCATTGGCATCAACATGTGCAAGGCCACCTTGACGTAATCGGCCAAGCATTGACAGGTCATCCGCAGCAGTAACCTCTTCTTGTTCCGGCTCTTCTTATTCCTCCTCTGGGGTGATGTCAGATTCATTATCGCTGTCTACTTCAATGTTTTGGGGTGAAGTATAGCGGTTGTTGAAACACTTTTTGGAAAGACGTGCCTCTTGGAAGAATTCTCCTTCATATGTGTCTGGGTTAATGTGAGGTTCATAATCCTCTTCCTTTGGGGGAGAAAGTCTAGCACGTGGCGGCACTTCATAAACGACATCCCAACCTTTCAGATTTGGATTAGTTTGGTAGGCCCACGGTAGATAGAATACTTGGGTCGCCTGTTGAGCCATAATATAGACATCAGGAACATCCAAATGAGTGCTTTGGTTGATTTCAACTAGCCCTACATGTTCATGAGTCCTTCTAGTCTCCTTCGGCTGAAACCAATAACATTTGAAGACTACGACATTCGGTGGGTTTTCACCATAGAACAGAAGTTCATAAATTGCTTCAACTCTCCCATAATACTCGGTACCTCCTTCGTCGATAGCAGATACACAACAATTTGTTGACTTTCAGTCGGCCATAGATAGCTCTTTGCCATAGGTACGAAAGCGATACCCGTTGATGTCGTACTTGTCAAATGAACGGACCTTATAGTCAAAACCATTAGCGACTTGTCTCAATTCCGCGTCCATAGACTCTGAATTAGCCTACAAGTTTAATATGAACGGATTGTTGCATTATGCACAAATTAGCGAATGAAATGAAATTGTCTAATAGAAATTACAGTTTGTTTGAACCAAGAGATGAAACCGGGATAGCCACCTGCTTGCTTTGCGAGAAGCTCATACTCTTCGATGGAATCCTTTTGGATCTCCGCTCCATACGAGAATATGGCGACGTATTGACTGTATGACATATCCAGGAATAAGAGTAGTTCAAAGGAAATAGATGTTGCGAAACAATGTACCGAGAACTTACTCGATGTACGGCCGCACTTCTATCAGGTTGTTGAAGATATACAACGAAATGGTCTGCCATTCTTCGTTATCCAAAGATACTAGATGTGAAACACTAGCTGGTGCGAGATTCCCTTTGAATAGGCTGAGGTTGGATCCACCCTTTTTAGGCTCGTCAGCATTGTACCGAGGCTTCGGATTATGCAAATGACAATTTTTGGCTTCGTAGTGCGCTGTTACGAAGTTTGCCGCCTCCTCTGTGATGAATGCCTCAGCCATCGATGCTTCAATTCTACGTTTATTTTTACATTTTTCTCGAAGCGTCTTCTGCATCCTCTCAGTTGGGTAGCACCAATGATTTTGCATGGGCCCCCCCAATCTTGCCTCGGTCGGGAGATGCAAAATCAAATGCTGCATTGGATTAAAGAAGCCCGGTGGAAAGATCTTCTCTAACTTGCAGATCAACTCCGGCGCCAACTCTTCCGTTTCTTCTAGCATGCGAGGCGATAGTTCTTTCGCACAAAGAACACGGAAGAAATAGCTGAGTTCTGCCAGTACTAGCCATTCATCCTCAGGGATGAAGCCACGCAACATCACCGGCATTACCCCTCAATCCATATGTGCCAATCATGACTCTTGAGACCAAATATCTTCAGTTTATCAAGATTCGCTCCCCTCTTTAGATTCGCTGCATACCCATCGGGGAACATCAACTGCTGTTGCACCCACAAGAGAATTTCCCTCATAGCTGGCCTTCCAAGATTGAACCATGCCTTTGGCTTCGTCCAGTTCTGCTTTCCTTTCGGTTCTTTAATGTTTTGTAACGGCCTATCACATAGCGCCTCCAGATCGACTCTAGCCTTAGTATTATCCTTTGACTTCCCATCTATGCCGAACAATGTACCAAAAAGTGCCTCGGCGATATTCTTCTCAGTGTGCATCACATCGATGTTGTGTGGGCAAAGGAGTTCTTTGAAGTAAGGCAGATCCCATAAGCATGTTTTTTGAGTCCACGCGTGCTTAGTATTATACCCCTTGAAGTACCCTGGACGTTGTGGATCTGGCTCGAGAGTGTTTAACTGATCCAGGGTCTGTTGGCCTGTCAATGCAGGTGGTGCAGAGTTTTTGACAACTCTACCCCTGATGAAGTTCTTCTTGTCTTTCCTGAACTTATGGCGAGGATCCAGGAACTGTCTATGCATGTCGAACCAAGAAAACTTGCGACCGTCCTGAAGCCAACGAAACTCAAGAGCTCCCTTGCATGTGGGGCACGGGAACCTTCCATGCACACACCAGCCAATGAATAGTGCATACGCCGGCAAGCATGCGTCGAGTACATGTACCAGACACGCATTATGAAGTTCCGTTTGCTAAAGGCGTCGTATGTCTTGAATCCATTATCCCAGGCTTCTTGCAATTCGTCCTTAAGCGGCTGCATGTACACATTCATATTTTTGCCCGGATAGTTGGGTCCTAGAATTATCAACGTCAGGAAAATGTTCTTTCTTTGCATAATCTGTCCGGGGGGGGGGAGATGAGTGGAAAGACAAATACGGGCCAACAACTGTATTGGGCTGCCGTCATACCAAACACACTAAACCCATCCGTGCTGATGCCGACTCGAGGATCCCTCGGATCTGCCGCTTTGTCAGCATGTAATTCATCAAACTTTTTCCACGCAACACCATCCGATGTGTGTACCATCATCAGATTCCCATCTGCATCTAGTTCAGTTCTTTTGCCTGTTTTGTGCCATGTCATCTGTCTGGCCGTCTCTTCGACCATGAAAAGACGTTGAAGTCTTGGTACGATTGGCATATACCGAAGAACACTAACGGGGAGTTTGGTCTGTGTCTTCTCACCCATACCGTTGTCTACCACAATATACCTGGAAGACTTGCAAATGGGACAATAGTTCAAGTCCGCATAGTCAAGCCTAAATAAGGCACATCCTTTCTCACAGGCATGTATCTTCTCATAGGGCATCTTCAGTGCACGGAGGATTTTGTCCAACTGGTACAGGTTTGCAGGCATTACATGGCCTTTGGGTAGAAAGCGTCCAAATACTATCATAATTGTGTCATAGCATTCTCTGCCCAAGTTGAACTGAGCCTTCAGAGCCATTACTTGTGAGATGGCATCCAACTGACAAAGCTCAGTGTGCTCGTGGAGCGGACGTTTCGAAGACTCCAACATTTCATTGAAGGCCTTTGCAAATTCCTCCATCTCCTCGTCCGAATCCCGAGCATCATCATAGCCTTGTGCCATGTTTTCCATCCCGGTACCATGCTCGCCGGTGCAACGACGATCCACCTCAGCTCGGTCACATTGGGCAGACTCACCATGAAATGTCCACACCGTATAATCGGGCGTAAAACCACTCTTCTGCAGGTGTTTGCCCATTTCAGCCTCTGTCTTCTTTTCCCAATTGCCGCACCGGAAACAGGGGCACCAGGTTTTCTTTTGGCCATTTGCAAATGCGGCTTGCACAAACCCCTTAGTTTTTGTGAACCATTTAGCGCTCCATTTGTTCTGACCAGTGTGACCGGTATACATCCAAGCACGGTCACTCATCTTGACTTTCAGAGCTACTGGACACACAACAATTATATATGTAATTCACCATGTATATATTCATCAGTTGACCTACTTTGTCAATTTTATTACGTCCATGCAACCTACACTCTAATAGGTAATGATAGGTCCTAATCCCACCCGTGTATGTGTAGATTGGGTTCATTTTCCCATGCTATGCTTCGGATCCGACGCAAAATTTCGGCAGCACCTCCCCGCTGTTCTCCTGATACACGTCTCTGCAATAAACAGAGAGGATGTGTACCCGGAGAACAACAGGGGAGGCACTGACGAAATATATGCGTCGGATCCGGAGCAAAGCATATGGGAAAATGAACCCAATCTACACATACTCGGGCTGTCCATGGATAGCGTTGGACAATTCAAAAGAATCAAGGTTATAAATATGCAAATGCATGCATATTTATAACTATGACGCTTTCGAACGGGAGACACATATTGGTTACGCATACTGATGATTCAAGACACATATATAGCTAGCTATCAAGTTTCATCAGAATAGATCAAATAATTAATGGGGGAGGAGGACTTGTCATTTGTGCTCACCCACGAACGAAGGGGCAGAGCTCGTCAAACGCACGGCGAGGTCGTCGAACACCAAACCTCGCAGCGATGAAACAACTGCACATTTAAAACTACACGATCAACACAATTATATTTGATGTTTTTCATAACAAAATCGAAAAATATATGACCTAACTAATAATTCACAAATATATGACCCCGTCGGCCTCTGGAAGGCCAAAGAACACCTTTTCGGGAGGTGTCGGTGGTCGGGGTGTCCTGTCGGTGTCGGGGTGCCGTGTCGGGGTCGGGGTGCTGTTTCGGGGTCGGGGGGTCGGGGTGTCATGTCGATGTCGGGGTAGTGCCGTGTCGGTGTCGGGGTGTTGTTTCGGGGTCGGGGTGTGATGTCGGGGTCAGGATGTCGAGTCAGGCTAGGGGTCGGGGTGTCGGGTCAGGCTCGGGGGTCGGGGTGACGGGGTCGCGGTCGGGGTGTCGGGTCAGGCTTGAGGGGTCGGGGCGTCGGGGTCGGGGTCATGGTGTCGGGGTCGGGGTGTCGGGGTCGGGGTCGCGGTCGGGGTCGGGGTGTCGGGGTCGGGGTCGGGGTGTCGGGGTCAGGGTCGGGGTCGGGGTCAGGGTCGGGGTGTCGGGGTCGGGGTCGGGGTCGGGGTCGGGGGTCGGGGGGTGTCGTGTCGGGGTGCCGGGTCGAGGTCTAGGTACCGTGTCGGGTCGGGGTCGGGGTGTCGGGTCAGGCTTGGGCGGTCGGGGTGTCGGGGTCGGGGTGTCGGGGTCGGGGTCGGGGTCGGGGTGTCAGGGTCGGGGTCTCGGGGTCGGGGTCGGGGTCTCGGTGTCGGGTTCGGGGTCTCGAGGTCGGGGTGTCATGTCGGGGTGCCGGGTCGGGGTCAGGGTGCCGTGTCGGGTCGGGTTTTTTCCTTTTCTTCTTCTTCCTCTTTTTCCTTTTCTTCCTTTTTTCCTTCTTCTTCTTCCTCTTCTTCTTCCTCCTTTCCTTTTTCCTCTTCTTCTTCTCCTCCTCTCCTCTTTTTTCTTCTTCTTCTTCCTCCTTTCCTTTTTCCTCTTCTTCTTCTCCTCCTCTCCTCTTTTTTCTTCTTCTTCTTCTTCCTCTTCTTCTTTTTCTTCTCCTCCTGCTCTTCTTCTTCTTCTCCTGATCTCCTCTTTTTCTCTTTTTCTTCTTTCCTAAAACTAAACTAAACCTAAAACTAAAACTAAAAAACAGAAAAAGAAAAAAACTAAATCTAAACCTAAAACTAAACTAAAACTAAACCTATAAACCTAAAACTAATCCTAAAACTAAAACTAAATCTAAACTAAACATAAACCTAAAACTAAAAAACAGAAAAAGGAAAAAAAGGAAGAAGATCACCTGTAGGGTGGAGGAGGGGGCGGTGCGGCCTGGGGCGGCGGAGGAGGGGGGCGGGGCGGCCTGGGGCGGCGGCGCCGGCCGAGGTGCCGGGGCGCCGGGGCGTGGCGGCGCCCAGATAGCAGGGCGGTGGGGCGGCAGGGGCAACGGGGCGGGGGGCACCGGGGTGGCGGCGGGGGGCGCTGGGGCGGCGGCGGGGGCGCTGGGGCGGTGGCGGGGCGTGGTGCGACGGGGCGGTGGAGGTGGGAGAGAAAGAGAGAGGGGGGGGTGTGGGGCGCGGCCCCGTTAACGTTACGTGGGGCCTCCCTCTTTGCCGTCCGCCACCCTTTGCCGTCCGCCTTCTTGCTCTTTGCCGTCCGCTAGCAGACGGCAAAGAGGGGGCCCGTTAGGTTTTTTTTTTGCAGCTCGTCAGTGGGGCCCCTCCCTCTTTGCCGTCTGCTAGCCGACGACAAAGAATCTTTGTCGTCTGCTAGCAGACGGCAAAGAACTGGCTAATGGCAAACTTGGTCTTTGCCATCAGCCAGTTCTTTGCCGTCTGCTTTTTGGAATCTGATGGCAAAGAGCTTCTTTGCCGTCCGCTAGCGGACGGCAAAGAACTGGCAGATGGAAAACTAGCTGATTCTAGTAGTGAGAGCTGCTTCTGTGGCGAACTTGCGGCCCTGCACCCTTACGTTAGACACCAGCCAACCAGCAGCCTAGGAGCTCTGCCTCCTCGAGGGGTGCTGCTTCCCATTGGGAATTTATTGGCCCAGAATAAAAATTCAGACAACTGACACCTAAATAAAGTGATTTGAGATGAGGGTGCAACCTATCTGGCGGCATTGTGGAGTAGGCAGGTCCAGCTGCCGAGTCGTTGAGGCCGGCGCGGTTGTGGTGGCGACCGGCGGCAGGGAAACAACGATGTCATGACGGTCAACGGCTATAGGGAAGCAGTTCCAGGACTCTGGACGGATCCGAAGTTGGAGCTGCTCCGGCACCATGAACAACGGCGGGGGTGAATTGGCTCCGGTACGGTTCACGCGGCCGTCGTCGAGGCAGCTCCAACAAGATGGAGTAAGAGGCACATGACCCAATGCATGACGGCAAATGGACAGCGTCTCCGGCATTAGGAAGGAGGGCGACTGTGGGAGGCGCCATGGAGGAGGGGTTGAGGTTTCGCGGCTCGGGAGAAGGGAGCTTCCAGGGAGAAGGTGATTTGGCGCCCACGATGTATGAATGGGGGGGGGATTGGGATGGGAGGGGAACCATGTCTTACGGACGCATTTGTCTGAAATGTGTGGGGGATTTACAGTTCTACCCCTGCCTTTAGGCTTCTCGGCTTTGGTCTGTGTACTGAGGGTCGGGGATAGTAGAGTAAATTTGCTTCTTCCCAAATAGTGGGCGGGAGCAATTTCGGGCGAGGAGGGCGTGTTTTGAAATATAGTGGGCGCAAGACATTTCGGGCGAGGAGACCGTGTTTTGAAATAGTGGGCGCGAGCTATTTCGGGCGAGGAGAGCATGTTTTGCCGACCATGGTTTATGAATTATTCGGCAGATGTCATTTTGGCCGAGGAGAAGGCGCGCTTGGATGAACTTATGAACCTACCGTCGATGTACAACGGGCCAATTGATGTGTGTCCCACATAGGTCGGTAATTTCACGTCTCCCATTTATTTGCTTGGGCGAATTCCACCGAGCAGAGGATGTTTAACGGTTCGTTCAAATTTTGGGAGAACGAGCATCCACGTCTACCTTACCAAGTCGATTCGAATCAAATTTTGAAATATTAGCTTGCCACTTCTTTTTTAGATGGAGAGATGATGCTTGGGAGTAATGTGTTTTTACATGCTCGTTGCTAGCGATTTACTATATGACAAATAGTTGACCCACTCAAAAACGGGAATCAAACCCAAAAGGAAATATCTCGATTCAATGAAATAGCTCGTTCACTAGGTCAAAATAGTGAACTAAATCAAAAATTGAACACATCAATCGAGTAGCATGTTGTACAGTATTATAGTAGTCCATGAACATGTTCAAAGTCAAATTAATGAACTTGTTTGATATACGCATATATCCGTTCATGTGTGGATTGTAGTAAACATGTTATGCAATTTAAATATTTGAATGCAAGTTTAGATCGAAACATGGTTTATATCAGTCTTTGATGCATAAAACGCGACCTCCCCCTCTCCTGGACGCCTGCTCTCTCTCTCTCTCTCTCTCTCTCTCTCTCCGACAATCTTCAATTCTGTCGCACGCATCGGACACAAAAACCTTGTTGATCCCTCTCCCTTTCTCTTCATCTCTCTCTCTCTCTCTCTCTCTCTCTCTCTCTCTTTGTGTGTGTGTGGGGGGGGTGATGAAAAAAAATCCAATAAAGATCTTCGGTGGCCTCTTTTGGAGTTACTTAAGAGTAGTAAGATTCTATTTACAGTTTAACCCAAGATGCACATCACGTGGCTTCAACTGCCACTCTATTTTCTTGGATGACACGACCTGGATGCTGGATGTCCCACGTGTCGGCAAAAGGAGGAAGAACCCGATCAAATCTTCGATTGTGCTCTTGGATTATACTAGTTGTGCTAACTTAAAATTTTATTGTGTAGAATGGATGCAAGTTTTTGTATTGGGGAGAAGAGTACATCGATATATTCATAGAGCGCAATTTAGTAGATGTTCTAGCACTTTTAGCTAGCATAGAGGCTAGAGATGAGACTAGTGCACTTGTTGATAGAACAGAGGCTAGACATGAGACTAGATGCGAGGAAGCAACATCTACATCTTTACACTCGAAGAAGAAAGAAGCACACAAGATCGAGCCTCCGCAGATCAAGAATGAATGCATCGAGAAGGCACTAATCCAACTTACAGGAGCAGTTATGGAAGTTGGATATCTTCTAAAATTTATTCTTGTGGTTCTTGTTTTCTTTGATATTGCTTTTCTAGTTAAAATTTTGGTGATGTATTTCCATGTACCAAAAAATCAATGATGAAAAAAAGATATGTGTTTGGAAAGAAAAATGAACGCGGCCAGGATGCGTCCGCGCGTTCAGTGCACGGCCACGTCATTCAAGAAATGGCCCGGACAAGACCCCATTGCCCTACCCAAACAGACAGAATCCGGGCAAAACAGAGGTCCGTTTGGGGTCGTGCGTTGGAGTTGGCCTTACAAGTGGGACCGCAGTTGAGCAAACTGACTATCGGCAAACCCCCACCTCGGCCGCCACACGATGGCTGAGTTAGAGAAATGACGAGGTTGAAGAGATTTCTCTAGCACGAATTCCAAGAAATATGGTGTCAGATGGAAGTCGTGTTGGTGGCGTGTGCCGTACTCCTGGACGTGAATGCTTGTTCTGGCCCATGCCACCCTGCTACTCCTACTACATATATAGTACAAGTAGTATTAAAGATTTGAGGTGCTAGTTACGTACAGCGAACAAATTAACATATGGCTACAGTAAAAACACCGACACGCGACGCATCTGAAGCTAGTACAAATAGTGTACTACTCTGGTTGATTGGCCTCATCTGATAACCTATTGCAATGCACGTACAATTATGTATTCGGAAAATATTTTTTTGCCTCGTCGCAACACTCACTTAGAGAAGCAACTTGAAAGCCATTCATAAATTTAGTAAGTTTATCACAGTCATATCATTTTATTACAACAGGTCATCAACCCACATCGACAATGAGGATACATTATAAATACTAAAGTTTTCATCACACAACAAATAGCAAGCAATGAAATGAACTTCAACTCAACCAATCCTCAGCGTTGGAAACACTTGCTTTGAACCACACATGATTTTCTGGGAAGGGCCATCCATTGTCGATCTCGAGACCAACGCAGGACTGATCATCCAGGCTGAAGTGGCCTACTATATCAGTACCAGGGTAGGGAACCACCAAAATGTCCGAGGTATAGATACAGTTGCTTCTCATAAATGGTAGTAACGTTGTGTCAACAATAGTTGGATCGCCTTTCACCATCTTTGGATAGTTTTGTCCAAGGAAGAGTGAGTTTTCTCCAAGACTATCAATTCTGTACCAGGGAGAATGTGTTGGTGCTAGCACACTAGTATCCATCCCGAATACCATGCAACGGGTGTTGGAATAGGTCCAGAGAGTGCGACCATGGGAGACAACACCTGCTTCCTTAGTAGTAACATCAGCAATGGGCTGTATACAGACAAGAATGGGTGATCCATCGGAATAAGTTGCCAGGCTCCACTAAGTATATGGGCCCTGCTCATCCTCATGCTCATGATCATCACCATCGTCATCTCCCCCTTGGGTATAAAAATTTTCAAGTATAGGTGGTGGAATGTTCACAGGACCTTGGAAACACAAGAAGAAGGTTAATTAGTAAAGGGAAACTTGCTAACCCGCATGCATGTGGATGAAACAATTATAATTACGGTGAAAGACAAACGTACCAATACTACGAGGATCCCATGCAAAAATAGTGCCATGAGTTGTTGAAGCAAACACAGGACCCTCGTATTGAATTGCATCACAGTACTCCTCCGTGTACAGAAACTGATTTTTGAGCAATATACATCAAGTAGAACCACGAAGGACAGCAACAAGCTTGTCGAAGATAGCAACAACTACATAGTTCCTGTAATTCCAAGAGCGGTTGGGAACTCGATAAATTGCTATCTTCCGTAGAAGATAGTCACCATGATCGTATTTGAACGTGCATAGAATTCCGGTGTGCTCAACCTCTGGGCAGTCTGCTGAGATTTTTAGAAGTGGAACCCGGTGACGAGTGTACACATTCACAAGTTCCCACTCACAGTTGTACCCAATATAAACAACCCAATCTCCATTTGCCCCTGCCGAAGCCTTTCCCTCAAGTGATGACATCTTAACATCATACGTATCATTATCAAGCGGCATCAACTTGCACAAGGCGAGGCCTCCGTCGTCCCTGCGCCAGTCATCAGGGTCACGGCGAAGAAGTTAGGGGATATCAAACCGCTCCTGGACCCTTGAGTTCCTTGTAATGATGTTATTAGTTGAGTCGAGAATGGTCTTGAATAAACCTGCCATGCTAGCTGAGGTGATGACGTCGCACCAATCAATGAGTTACTCCACCACGTCATCTTTTAGATTGAGGCAAGAATAACGGTGTAGTTTCCAGCCTGTTCCCTCCATGGAGAAGACGATCAAACAATGGCAGAACGAAGGGTGAAGGCAAATGAAGGACTGAGGAAGAGCATGCGACAACAGTTCAAAATCGAGAGGGAAAGATGAAGAGTCGGTGGACGGTTGCCAGTTTGCCACGGTACACAAAGAGGCGCCCCAGCCTACACGTCCGTTTGGAAATACTAGTAGAAAAGGACTCGCCGTCGTTTCACTGACATGTTGGAACGAGACCACATGTCAATGAAACATGGTGTGTAATTTCTCGTGCAAAATGCGATTTGGTCACGTTGGCCCGAGGTGCCGCATTAGTTATCGACCTTTATTTTTTTAATGGCGTACCATTCAGTTTTGAAGCACGACTAACTGGGACTGTATGCAGAGAAAATATAAACTACTCTACCGCTACTCCACTTCTAGTACTAGTAGTATAAAAAAGATATATAGGCTGGAGCTTTAGCGCTTTCTTGCTAAGGGCTGCCCACTTGCTTCTCACACTATCACCCTCTGTACAGATCTAAAAAATACAGCCTCTCTCTCTCCATCCTCACCGGTGGTCACAGTTCCGCCGGGGAAGAAAAGGACGTGCAGCGTTGACGCACTCGTCGTCGGCGAGCAAGGTCACGCACTGACGACTAGGCCGTCCTGTCAGACCTAGCGCCTGCGGGATGGCCTCCGTCCCCAAGCTCGCTGCTGTAGTGTGTGCGGAGGACGACGACCACGAGTGAAGCCACTTCCCGCCGACCCTCGGGTGTGCTACCTCTTTTCGAACCATACCGTTGTTCTATTGCCCCATCTGCCTCGTCGCTGCATGTGGATCTTTTTCCACTCTACCATCTTCCCAATTTGCTATCCTCTGCTCTGCTGGTCACGCAGACAAAAACCTTAATTTGCACTATTAAAGGAAACCTACTTCATGCAGACTATTCCTGTCTTGGTTGAATAAGGAAAGGAAGGGAGATTGTACTGTCCAAGAGAGTAGGCATTGAACCCGCATCTAGGTTGAAAAGGGGAAAATCAGTAGCTAAGGAACGAGTCTCATGTCTCTTCGTTGAAGAAGGGTACAAAGGCATGACAACGCAATATAGAATGACCAGGTCGATCGGTTTGTTGTCCTCACATAGGAAAAAGGTGGCTAAATAGAACAAAAATGGGATGTAATCCACATATGATGCCTGGATATTTGTTTCTCTAGGCAACCATACCTCCCTCACCACTCTACGTCCGTAGAGGTACATCGTATTGGTACGCCCATTGTCTGAATGGGCCTCCCATGCTCTTATTGCCACTTTTTTGCTGTTAGTACAACGCCAGCAGTCAAGTCAAGCAATGCTACCCCTAAAGTGATGCCACATTTAACTAATGTCGCAATCAGTATAATGCCACCAATAAATTTAAGCAATGCCATTTAATGTCACTGGATTATTTCAGGGTTAGCTATTAATTGTGGATGTATTAAAGATTTTTCAGCTAAGGCATTCTAATGCTGTTGCACAGCTAGTATACCAATGATGAAACTTGTTACTACCTTCATATTTTTGCACTGTTAATGCTTATAGATTACATACCTCACTTTCATGAGATAAGTTAATTTATTTGTACAATGTCACCAAAATGCCAAGGCGCTGATGTCATTCTATTTTTGTTAAACTGCACAAAAAAATGAAGACAAGAGGAAAGGTCAAGAGTGGTCACCTCCTCCGGCTATTCTCTTGATTCGTTCGATCAAGTTTTTATGTTTGATCGATTATCAAGATTGGGATAGCAATTTTTAAGCCCCCCCCCCCACCCCCCCGAGTTCGAAGTGATATTTACCTTGGAGGTACATGGTTTGCAATTTTTTATATTGTCATTAATGCTAGTTACCTTCAGACTTTTCTATTTGGTTTAATGCTCATGCATGGCTAGTATACTAATGCTGAAACTTGTTACCTTTACATTTTGTATTGTTAATTCTTATAGAAATCTTCCAGTGCTAGAGTTTATTGAAATCTGTTCAGTAAAACCATTGTACTGTACCCTGTAATAAAATAACTAGTCTACTGTTGCACTAGCCACTATATTAGTGTATATTTGTAGTATTCGAATGGTGTTGCATTAGCGTATGGACATAAATAATGTGTGGGAAGCTTTCCCAGATATGTGCTCAAGAAAACTACTACCTGTTTTTCTAAATGCTAGATGTTTGGGTACTTAAAATTGAACCGTGAAAACGTCTTATATTAAGGAATACAGGGTGCAGAGTTCACTCAAATTATCCCGGTAAAGCTAGTCACACCTTTGTTAAAATTAATGTTCATTATGTTATTGGAGGAGCTCTGTATGTTTGTCTCTAATGCCTGTCGACTACATACCTGACATCATGATGTAATGTTAAGTCATTTCCTTTTGTACAATGTTGCTGAATTGTCAAGGAGGTGATGGCATTTTATTTTAGTTGAACTGCACAAAATATCCTTAAAAGAAGAGGAACGGTCAGGAGTCGATCATTCTTTCAGAAAGAACTATATATGCCTTTCTGACATCAGCCAGTGTTGCCTTATTTATTCCTTCAAAGAGGTGGTTAGAAACAGTCTTGCTACCTTTTCCCATTAAGAAATTGGAATGCTTATATTTGTGAGTCTATGATTCAACTAGTTGTCATTTTTACAGTAATCACACTTTCAATATCTATGCAAACAGGGATGCTCTATTTTAGTGGAACTGCACAAAAAGTCCAACAGGTTCAACATTAGGAGCATGTTTTCTTCCAAACCTTTATATCCAATTGGTGGCACTATGAGCTGTTCATTACGAAGGTACATTGTTTGCTACTATCTTGCTACTCCTTTTGTACTGTCATTAGATAGTATAACTAGTGGTTTGCATGTGAATTTATTGGCAGGGTGGACCTACATTGGAGGTGCAGGACAGGATTCAATGATTGGATGCTCAATTTCGGTTGTATCGATTTCACCTCTTCCATCACTGCGAACATGGATATCCTTGGTCTGATGAAGAATAGGTGCTATATTTCTGCTCTGAACCAGCAAATCAATTTATGAAATTGTCCAGGGCAAAACATAACTGTATCAAATTGTCTAGTGCAGAACATGACAGATGCTAAGCGGAAGAGACATGTTTAAACCGAAAATACAAGGTGGGGTATATGTTTACTAGCTGCTTGATATTTGTGCAGACAGAGATGTCTGCCCGTTGCTATTTTGCAAACAAACAAAGTGACCGCAATTTTGGTTGAAGTGCACAAGAGAATAGTATAGTCACTTCATGCACTGCCATTTGAAAATAGATACAGAAAGATTGGATAGTCGCTTCATGGACTGCAAAAAAGTAGTATTGTACTATTTATTGGCCGACACTAGGTGCTTCATTGCTTTGGTTTGATTATACAATGGGAATCATTTTGCCTAAGTTAAAGTTTGTAATCCAAAAATAGTCTTGCCGTATGATCGAGAGAAAACCAAATCATATTGAAGTGGATGTTCCTCTATCATGTGTGGTTCATTCTCATGGTTCCAGCTGTTGGTGAAACCTTTTACGTTTGCAAGAGGAATTGTAGACTTCACAAACAAATTTGTCTTTCGGTCTGTACTGAATGTTGTCCAAGAGAAGCATGCATGTTAGTAGGAAGAACATATGTTTTTTCTAGATCTTTGTTTTTGGAGCTACATACTTGTATATGATATCTGAATCAATGAGATGCATTAACATGTTGATCTTATGTATGTGAATTGTACTAGTTGGTTTTAGTTGTGACGCAAGATGCGAAGTGGCTGATCTTTGCTTTTGGAGCTACATATTTGTATATGATCTGTGAATCATTGAGATGCATTAACAGTTCCTTATTTGTGTTTGCTCAGTGTTTACAAGTAACTGATCGATCACTAGCTAGCCTACTAATGGGCTCCTGGCAGTTTTAGTTGCGACGCAAGATCCAAAGTGGCAGTTTTTTGAATAAAAATGCCTACCTCTGAAGAAACAGACAAGCTACACTATCCGACCTACTCGATCCTACATGGATAAATAGCAGATCACACACGTACTACCTTCTTTCCTGTTTGCAGGGCTCAATTCAAGAAATGACTACTCGATCCTACATGAATAAATAGCAGATCACGCACGTACTAGTACGTCCTTTCCAGTTTGCAGGGCTTAATTCAAAAATCTCACCAACCAAGGTACTCCCTCTGTCCTGGTTTATTAGTCCCGCGAGCAAAGCAGCAAAGACCAAGGCATGACAATAATTAACTGCATGCAGAAGTTTAAGCCTAATTAATTCCAGTGATTTAAGTGGCTACATGCGTGCCTTCGGCTACGTATCATTGCATGCTACTCAGCATACTGGCTGCGAGCAATTCTGAGTGCCTGCATGCAGTCGGCCGTAATTAAGGCCGCTAACTAATGTGAAAAAAGATGCGCTTTAATTGTTGCGGGCCTTTTAAATCCGTGGAATCATTATTGACAAGGAGGGAGATAATTTGAGTGCACTGTTTGACTGTTAGGCCAGCGTGCGACCCAGCACGGATGGGACGGGACGGGACAGTCATAATTTCAGTTTCTCTAGTTTTCCACGGCAAGCTTATGCATTGAATTCCGATGACCATCGCGCTACCTTCCGCCTATAAGTACTATTTCCCAGCCTTCTCCGGTGGCACCGTGACCCAACTTTCCATATCCTCATAAGCCCCCACCGGCCCGACGTTGCTCGCCACTTATCCTCGCTCTCGCCACGTCGTCCATGCCCCCACCCGTCCGCGATAGGCGAGGCCGGAGGCGATCACCGCCGGAACTAGTGTTCGGTTTTTCACCGGAAGGCAGATGGAGGGAGGAATCATTCTATCGGTCTTTAGATGGCAATGCGGAGATCGAGGACTTGTTGGAGCGTGACTGCCTCGTGGAGGAGCAGCAGTTGTTGGAGTGCGACCACCTGGCGGAGGAGAAGTGTATCACCGATTTGCGCCACCAGCGGGACATGGAGTAGCAGCGCACCGACGCTTTGAGTCGCGAGCAGAGTGCTCGCAACTGGGCCAACTACGTGGAGGCTGGTGCATGGCAAATAGCCCTGGAGGCTGTCGGGCACGCACACATTTGTGATGCCAATATTTACTATCAACTCGTCAAGTGTGTTTCCCGCTTAGAAGCCGAAGCTTCGGTGGACCATGCTGGCATGGAAAGGGCCAACGCGCGCGAGCACCGCGCCCTATCGCACCTCTGGCAAGTCCGAGGCGAGGCGGAGGATGCCAGTGCCGGCGTTTTAGCATGTACCGCAGATGGCGACCGACATCGTTTAGTTATCTAAGAGTAAGTTAGTACTTGTATGCTACTGGAGTATTCGTGGGAGTAGATAGTTAACTTGGCTATGCTGGTTGTCAATGTGGAAGTTCAGTACTTTATATGCGGATCAGACCTGTTACTTTGCTCTGAATGTTGAACTTTCCGTTTGAACATATGGAATGGGCTGTTATTTTTTAAATGGGTTGTATTTATCCTCCACGGGTTTAGAGGCTGACTTGTGGGCCTACCAAGTTGACGCGTACACAATCAGGAGATGATTGTACGTGGAGTGGATGACAGCAGGGACCCGCCAAGGTCATGGCAGTATGCAAGCAAGTGCCTCCTTATTTCAAGCCAATAGAAAAATGGCTCCTCCTAATTGATTTCTGACATCTGGGTCACATGCCATTGTGAACGTAGTCAATAAACGAGAGAATTTCACAACGAGCGGCTGACACCAAGGACCCAGCAGCTCGCCTAGTTATTTTTGTTTTGGGTTAATTTGATAAATTCCACTCCAAATTTGGTGTTTCCGAGAAATGCCACTGCAATTTCCATACTTTGAAAAATGCCATTTCATGCCATTTCCAGTGGCATTTTTCGAAGTCTAGAGTGGCGTTTTTCAAAGTTTGCAAATTGCAGTGGCGTTTTTCAAAGTTTGCAAAAATTGTAGTGGCATTTTTCAAAGTTTGGAAATTGCAGTGGCATTTTTCTGAATCACCATAATTGGAGTGGCATTTAGCTAATTTGTTTTTGAGATAGAAGGAGGGTGTCAACTGGGCCGTGCGGGGCACTCTGGCCTGTCTAGACAGCCTTTTCTTTTATGTTTACCACAGACCAGCCTAGTAGTTTTTGTTCTTTCTGAAAATGGCTAGCCCAGTTTTTTGTGATTTGTCAGGTAAGTCGCTTTGTCAGGCCTGTTGGGTTGCAAATCTTTCAAGACGGGGAGAGCTTCATTCGGCTGGCCAAGAAAATGGCCTATCAGTAATGAGAAATGGGTTGTACATTTTTAAAGCACATCAAACCGGCAATTTGTTTCAAATTTCTTTTTTTCATTTCGAGATTTTAAATGCATTGATTTTTACAGTGACTCAAAATTTCAGGATTAAAAACAGCTCAGACCGCACAAACATATGCAAATTTTCGTATAATTTTTTAACCATGGCCACAATATGGGCTTGTAATGCTAACAAAAACAATATGGGCTCCAAAAAAACCCGTAAGAATTGGCAAATGGGATGTAAATTATTAGAAATAATGGCAGATGGCCTGTATGTTGTTTTCCACAAATTTGAGGCTTTCCTAAAAAAGGTTGACGCACAAGCAGTGACTGTTGGATGTCCATCCAACGGCCGTCCTGCTTCTTCAACCTCTGGTCTTCTTGCTCCAGCCGACCAAAGCAGCACCGGTCGTGCCGCCTGCTCCTGCCTCCCGTGGCCGGCTGTGCTTCCGCGGAGGCCTCACCGCCCCCATACTACTCCCACCGCTGGCCAGGCCATCCCTCCACTCACCCACACCCCCTATTATTTTGCGGCGATGGCAGCGTCACACCGCAGCCTAACTAGTGAACCCTCGTACTCCTCTCCGCATGGGCATACACTGCCTCGTCTTCCCCGGCACCACGTCATCCCCTTCCTAGGCCTCGCTGTCATCCACCGCTGTGGTGCTCTCGGCCCGGCGTGGTCAATGTGGTCAACGACCGACTTCCATCGGAAGAGTACTGTACGTGGAGAGGCTGATAACTGGGTCCACGACAGTCGCAAGGAAGTGCCTCCTTATTACGCAGAAAATAATTATTCCTCCACCTGACAGTAGGGACCCACCAGACAGGCTACCGTATTTCGTGAAAAAAACGTTTCCCCCTGACTGTTGGGACCCACCGGACGGGCCACCGTATTTCACGAAAAAACATTCCCCCCGCTGTCAGCTCGGACCCACCAGAAGTGCCTCCTTATTACGCACAAAAAAACGAATACTCCCCCTGCTAGCTGGGACCCACCTTAGTGGGAGGCTGACTTGTGGGCCTACTAAGTTAACTGGGATGGAGGGCTTGTCAATATGAATGATTCTAGCTCCAGTGACCGTACGATGTCCATACAATGACCGTAGTACTTCTTCAACCTTTGGTCTTCTTGCTCCAGCCACCCAAAGTAGCGCCGGTCGTGCCGCATGCTCCTGCCTCCCGTGGCCGGCTGTGATGCCATGGAGGCCTCACCGCCCCCTACTATACCCACCACTGGCCAGGCCATCCCTCTACTCACCCACACCCCCTGTTATTCTGCGGCGACTGTAGCCTCACACCGCAGCCGAACAAGTGAACCCTCATACTCCTCTACGCGTGGGCTTCCACTGCCGCGTCTTCCCCGGTTCCATGTCGTCCCCTTCCTAGGCCTCGCCGTCGTCCACCACCCTGGAGCTCTCGACGCGGAGTGGTCAACATGGTCAAGGAACGACTTCCATCGGAAGAGTACTGTACGTTGATAGGCTGACAGCTGGGTCCAGGGCAGCCAGAAGGAATTGGCTCCTTATTACGCAGAAAATAAAGATTCCTCCACCTGATAGTAGTGACCCACCGGACGGGCCACTGTATTTCGCAAAAAAAACCTTTCCCCTGACTGCTGGGACCCACCAACTACATCTTCACATGCAAGGAAGTGTGTCCGGGCAAAAAAGAAAAAACGATTCGCCCCCCTGACTGCTGGGATCCACCACCTACATCTTCGCACGCAACGAAGTGCCTGAAAGTCGGGACCCACCTGGTCGAAGGGTACGTAGCATTGTCATTTTGGTCGCGAACGTGTATGTACGTACTGGTCGATGTAGAGGCGTGCAAGTTTCGTAGTAGAGGCGCGCACATGTCGTATTAGAGGCGCGCACGTAGCATGTACACGTACGTCTAGCGGCCAGGGTGCAATAAAGTAAATATGTCCACAGACGTACATATGGGCGGAGTCTCGAACGCCTACTCGCGCATACATATGGCCAGGGCTCGTATACATCGCTGGGTCGGAACGGAGAAACAACGTCGTTGTCGTGTTCATGGGGAGCCAACCAGCTGGGTCAGAACGAAATGCGTCATCGTGTTCATCAGGAGGGCTTGGACAGAACAACCAATGGAAACGTGGCCTGGCGTACCGCAGAACGGAGGAAACGGCCTTGTGTTCGATCGGCCACGTTCGAAATGGGGTCCTGCTCGTCGGGAGGGGTGTGGCGTACCACAAAACGGAGGAAATGGACTTGTGTTGGAGTGCTACGGTCGAAATGGGGTTCCTGTTCATCGGGAGGGGTGTGGCGTACCGCAAAACGGGACTCCACGGGATAATGTGCATCTCCACCGTCGACCTCCTCCAGCCTCCACGGACTACTGTTCATCCACCGTCGACCTCCTCCAGCCTCCACTTGCGACTGTTCATCCAGCCTCCACCGCGTGCTACTGCACCGGCTACTGGTCAACCAGCCCTCTCCATGGGCTCCTGTTCAACCACCCCTCCACGGGCTAATGTTCATCCACCCCTCCACCATCTACTATTCATCCAGCCCTCCACGGGGTCATCCTGTTCATCCAGCCCTCCGCGGGGTTCTGTTCATCCAAGCCCAACCCGCTCGACCAATTAGGGTCATGTTCATGCAGAGGCAACACCACGGGGTCCTGTTCATCGACCCCCACCGGAAACTGTTCATCCAAACCCCACTGCAACGCTCACTGTTCATCGAGAGGTAGCATCGACCGGCTTCAGTTAGCAGTAGTAGCGAAGGAATCACTCGATCGGGTTCAGTTAACAGCCATTGATCGATCGCTCGTGTTCAGTAACGCATAGCTTGAAGTGCAATCGCTTGGGTTCAATAGGCGAACTCCTCGCTCGGGTTCAGTTAGAGCCCAACGCCTCGCACCCATGCGCGTGCGTGTACGAGAGAAACGCGCAAACCTCTGTGCATTGCTCGGCCCCGACCACCCATTGTAACTGGGAACACCCCGATATTTTCCTCGCCCTCGCTTCTACCATGGTTTTTCCCGTCATGGAGGGCCCAAAGAATGTCATGCAATTGCGTCTCCGGCGCGCCTAGGACGAAAAGCCCATTTTCTGTCATGATTTTTGGTCATAGAAGTAGGAGGCCACCACATCTATGATGATACCGGGTTTTGTCACAATTATCTTCATATAAGTGTCATAAGTATGACAGAAAAAAATTCGTTTGGCCCAAAATGTCACAGATGTGTCTTTTTTATAGTGGATGGCGGTGGAGATGCGCGTGCAGATGGACTCATGGAGGCGATATAGAAGCAGTTACGACTCCGTGGCCAGCATCCCTTCATGTAGTAGAGAGCAGCGGCCCAGACTTGTGTGCGCGTCTTCCTTCCTTTTTCAGTGGGGGGGGGGGGCTAATCTTCTTCTTTTGCTCCTGTGTTTCTGATTTTGCTTCGAGTGTTTTGCCGCACGTGTCACATTCTCTGCAAGGCATAAATATAACAATGCTAATGATGATTGGTGTCGTGGGACCGATGACTAGCAAATTAGATCATTTTTATCGCATATCGCATTGGGATGCCATGTTTTGTGCTTCTCAGTCGTACTAGTACTCCATTGGAGAACTTGAGTATACTGCATGGTTCTTTGCTCCTCCTCAGGTCGTCGGCAATATTTATACGAGCAGTCAAATCACAAGGCCCTGCCTTCCAGCAGTAATGAGCCGTCAAATCACAATGGCCCTCGCCTCCCATGAAATCACAGTAGTAGTACCGATGGATTGCGCCATGGAGCAAAACTAACAAGATGAAATTAAAGAAAAAAGGTGGTACATATAGAGAGCACTCGTCGCCAAGTTATGCATATAGTACTATTAAAAACCTAGTACGTGCTTAGATGGGGTGCTAAATTCTATTAAAGAAATTAGCATACCTATTTAATTCTTGGGTTTTTATTATTTATGCCACTAGTTGTGTCTCACTACTCAGTTTTGCCAATAGAAAATACAACCACTCAAAATGCCATCGATCCGTGAGATGCTTGCTCAATAATGCCATTAGATATCTCAAAAATGCCATCATTCCGTTAGATGTTTGCTCAAAAAAACCATTAGACAATTTTATTTTCACGCCAAACCGGTTGACCATGTTATATGACAAAAATAAGCCTAGACCCACATGCCGATTCTTTCTATCTCACAATGATAAGTGTGGCCCCGCTTGTTTGGAGTAACGAAGCAAATAATTTTATAGCAAAATAAGAACGTTGTTGGGATCAAGTAGGCCCTACACTTTATTGTAGTGAGATAGAGGGAGAGCTGGCATGTTGGTCCATAGGTATTTATGTCATTACAACATGACTAACCAGTGGCATTTTTGAGCATGTGTCTAACGAAGCGATGCCATTTTTGAGCAGTTGAAATTCCTATTGGCAACACTGAATAGTGGGACACAACCGGTGGTATAAATGATAAAAACCCTTGATTCTTTGAAAACTGAAGTACTGACTATATGATGTTGGCCATATATATTGTACGTATATAATGTGAAGTAACGAGTGGTAGTACTACCAACTACAACATGAACTATAAGAAATACTTGTATGTACGCACTGAAGAGTTAAAGTAACGACAAGGAACATAACATAGTTCTGCTGGGGGCTCAGCACAACACACCCCTCAAATAAAACTAAGCACCCTGAAATTAAACTAAGCCACTAATCCGGTAGACACTTCATTACAACCACCACGAGCAACCACACTGCCACCTTACTTGGACTCCTTGTCCACGTGCTCGACTTCGTCCTTGTCCCTCTTCCTCTTGGCCGATACTTCCACTACAAAAAAAAGACACATCCATGACATTTTGGGCCGAACAAATTTTTTTCTGTCATACATATGACACTTCTATGATGATAATTGTGACAAAACTCGGTATCATCATAGATGTGGTGGGCTCCTACTTCTATGACAAAAAATCATGACAGAAAATGGGCTTTTCGTCCTGGGCGGGCCGGAGACGTAGCTGCATGACATTGTTTGGGCCGTCCATGACGGAAAAAACCGTGGTAGAAGCGAGGGGGAGGAAAAATTTTGGGAGTTGCCGGTTACGGTGGGAGGTCGGGGGCGGAGCAATGCGCGTTTCTCTCGTACGTACGCACGTGTGTGCGAGGCATTGGCTCTAACTGAACCCGAGCGAGGCGTTGGGCTCTAACTGAACCCGAGCGATTGCACTGCAGGCTATGCGTTACTGAACCCGAGCGATCGGTCGATGGCTGTTAACTGAACCCGATGGAGCGATTCCTTCGCTACTGCTGCTAACTGAAGCAGATTGATTGGATGAACAGTGAGCGTTGCGGGGGGGGGGGGGGGTTGGATGAACAGTGAGCGGTGGTGTTGCCTCTCGATGAACAGGAACCCATGGTGTGGAGGGCTGGATGAACAATAGATGTTGGAGGGGTGGCCGTGGAGGGGTGGTTGAACAGGACCCCATGGTGTGGAGGGCTGGATGAACAGTAGACGGTGGAGGGGTGCCCGTGGAGGGGTGGTTGAACAGTAGCCGGTGGAGTAGCGCGCGGTGGAGGCTTGATGAATAGGAGCCCGTGGAGGCTGGAGGTGGTCGACGGTAGCCCGTGGAGGCTGGAGGAGGTCGACGGTGGAGATGAACAGTATCCTGTGGAGTCCCGTTTTGCGGTACGCCACACCCCTCCCGATGAACAGGACCCCCATTTCGACCGTAGCGCTCCAACACAAGTCCGTTTCATCCATTTTGCGGTACGCCACACCCCTCCCGATCAACAGGACCCCCGTTTCGACCGTAGGAGGTCCATTTCGTCCGTTTTGCGGTACGCCACACCCCTCCCGCTCAATAGGACCCCCGTTTCGACCGTAGGAGGTACATTTCCTCCATTTTGCGGTACGCCAGGCCCCTCCCGATCAACAGGACCCCGTTTCGAACATGGCTGGTCGAACACAAGGCCGTTTCCTCTGTTGTGCGGTACGCCAGGCCTTGTTTCCATCGCCTGTTCCATCCAAGCCCTCCCGATGAACACGACCACGCATTCCATTCCGACCCAGCCGGTTGGCTCCCCATGAACACGACGACAACGCTGTTTCTCCGTTCCGACCCAGCCATGTACGTATGCATGATAGGCGTTAGAGACCCTGCCCGTATGTACGTATGTGGCCGTATTTTCTTTCTTGCACCCTCTCCGTTGTACGTACATGTACATGCTACATGCGCGCCTCTACTACGACACGTGCGCGCCTCTACATCCACCAGTATATATGTACGTACACGTTCGCGACCAGAATGACAACGGTACGTACGCTTCGACCAGGTGGGTCTCGATTGTCAGGCACTTCCTTGCTTGCGAAGATGTAGCTGGTGGGTCCCAGCAGTCAGGGGGGCGAATCATTTTTTTTGCCCGGACGCACTTTCTTGTGTGCGAAGATGTGGCTGGTGGGTCCCAGCAGTCAGGGGGGCAAATCATTTTTTTGCCCGGACGCACTTCCTTGCGTGCGAAGATGTAGCTGGTGGGTCCTAGCAGTCAGGGGGGCGAATTGTTTTTTTCGCTCAGACGCACTTCCTTGCGTGCGAAGGTGCAGCTGGTGGGTCCCAGCAGTCATGGGGGAAACGTTTTTTTTGCGAAATACTGTGGCCCGTTCGGTGGGTCCCCGCTGTCAGGTGGAGGAATAATTATTTTCCATGTAATAAGGAGGCACTTCCTTGCTGCGGCCGTGGACCCAGCTGTCAGCCTCTCCACATATAGTCCACGTCCGATGGAAGTCGTTCCTTGACCACGTTGACCACGCTGCGCCGAGAGCACCAGGGCGGTGGACGACGGCGAGGCCTAGGAAGGGGACGACGGGGATCCGGGGAAGACGCGGCAGTGGAAGCCCGCGCGGAGAGGAGTACGAGGGTTCACTGGTTCGGCTGCGGTGTGAGGCTGCCGTCACAGCAAAGCCTGGCCAGCGGTGGGAATAGTAGGGGGCGGTGAGGCCTCCGCGGCAGCACATCCGGCCACGGGAAGCAGGAGCATGCGGCACGACCGGTGCTGCTTTGGGCGGCTGGAGCAAGAAGACCAGAGGTTGAAGAAGCACTACGGCCGTTGGATGGACATCGTACGGTCACTGGAGCTAGAATCGTTTATATTGACTAAGTTGACAAAGCCCTTCGTCCCCGTCAACTTAGTAGGCCCACAAGTCAGCCTCCCACCAAGGTGGGTCCCAGCTAGCAGGGGGTATTCATTTTTTTGTGCGTAATAAGGAGGCACTTCCGGTGGGTCCGAGCTGACAGCAGGGGGAACGTTTTTTTCGCGAAATACGGTGGCCCGTCGGGTGGGTCCCAGCAGTCAGGGGCAAACGTTTTTTTCGCGAAATACTGGTGGCCCGTCCGGTGGGTCCCTGCTGTCAGGTGGAGGAATAATTATTTTCCGCATAATAAGGAGGCACTTCCTTGCGGCTGCCGTGGACCCAGCTGTCAGCCTCTTCACGTACAGTATTCTTCTGATGGAATTCGGTCGTTGACCACATTGACCACGCCACGCCGAGAGCACCACGGTAGTGGACGACGGCGAGGCCTAGGAAGGGGACGACGCGGAGCCGGGGAAGACGCGGCAGTGGATGCCCACGCGGAGAGGAGTACAAGGGTTCACTGGTTCGGCTGCGCTGCCATCGCCGCAGAATAACAGGGGGTGTGGGTGAGTGGAGTGGAGGGATGGCCTGGCCAGCGGTGGGAGTAGTATGGAGGCGGTGAGGCCTCCGCGACAGCACAGCCGGCCACGGGAGGCAGGAGCAGGTGACACGACCGGCGCTGCTTTGGGCGGCTGGAGCAAGAAGACCAGAGGTTGAAGAAGCACTACGGCCGTTGGATGGACATCGTACGGTCACTAGAGCTAGAATCCTTTATATTGACTAAGTTGACAAAGCCCTCCGTCCCCGTCAACTTAGTAGGCCCACAAGTCAGCTTCCCACCAAGGTGAGTCCCAGCTAGCAGTGGGAGTATTCATTTTTTTGTGCGTAATAAAGAGGCACTTCTGGTGGGTCCGAGCTGATAGTGGGGGGAATGTTTTTTTTGTGAAATACGGTGACCCATCCGGTGGGTACCAGCAGTCAGGGGGGAAACGTTTTTGTCGCGAAATAAGGTGGCCCGTCTGGCGGGTCCCTGCTGTCGGGTGGAGGAATAATTATTTTGCACGTAATAAGGAGGCACTTCCTTGCGGCCGCCGTGGACCCAGCTGTCAGCCTCTCCATGTACAATACTCTTCCGATGGAAGTCGGTCGTTGACCACGCCGCTCTGAGAGCACCAGGGCAGTGGACGATGGCGATGACTAGGAAGGGGACGACACGGAGCCGGGGAAGACACAGCAGCGGAAGCCCGCGCAGAGAGGAGTATGAGGGCTCACTGGTTCGGCTGCGGTGTGAGGCTGCCGTCTCCGCAGAATAACAGGGGGTGTGGGTGAGTGGAGGTATGGCCTGGACAGCGGTGGGAGTAGTATGGGGGCGGTGAGGCCTCCGCGGCAGCAAAGCCGGCCACGAGCAGGCGGCACGACCAACACTGCTTTGGGTGGCTGGACCAAGAAGACCAGAGGTTGAAGAAGCACTACGGCCGTTGGATGGACATCGTACGGTCGCTGAAGCTAGAATCGTTTATATTGACCAAGTTGAGAAAGCCCTTTGTACGCTCCAACTTAGTAGGCCCACAGGTCAGCCTCCGGAACGGTGCACCCCAGATGTCAGGGGGAGGAATCATTTTTTGGGCGGCCGAAGCTAAGAATATCCGAGATTGAAGAAGAAGCACGACATCCGTTGGATAGACATCCAACGGCCACTGCTGTTAGAACCGTGTGTTGACTATAATAAGTTGACAAAGCCTTGCTTAACCGTCAACTTATTTTTTTAGGGGACGCGTCACTTAGTAGGCCCACAAGTGTGTGGCAGAGAACTTATAGCCCATTTGCGTTTTGTAAGAATGTACAGCCCATTTTTGAATTCTAATGGAATTTACAACAGCCCATTTACAGTTTGTTAAAAGTACAACCCATTTTCTAGCTAGGACAACGATTAATAATTTCAACCAACCGTTGAAGACAGAATTCAATAAAATTTCCCACATTTTTATGGGATCCGAAATATTTTTATCCCGAAATTTCTATTCAGATTAAATATAAATTTGTATTACGTAAAAATCCAACGAAACATTGCGCGCGCAACAATGAAAATTTAAGATTTTCAAAATCCATAAATAATATTTTATAAACTAATTTCGTGTTTGGTGCATTTTTTTATAGTTACTGCCCAGTTTTTATAATTACATCCCATTTATTATTAAAGCCCATTTTCCTATTAAGCCTAATGCATCCCTCCTAGGAAAAATTTGCAGCACAGCGGGGCGGAGAATAACAAGTTGACCTTGCCTGGGTATTCCTCAAAAAGACGTATAGCTGGGCTAGCCATTTTCATCTTGAAAAAAGTAGTATCTGGGCTGGATATCTGGCCTGGGCTAGACGGGCCACAGACTGCCCAGTTAATACCCTGCTCTCCTCTGAAGAACAACGAAATCATCGCCAAGAGAAACTCTGCAGTGCTCACGCCTCAAAAACACAAATACTGCTCGAGCTGCTTGGTCCCAGCTGTCGGCCGCACCTTGTGCAATTCTCTCGTTTATATTGACTACATAGGTTGACAATGGTGTGGGACCGTGATGTCAGGAAACCAGGAGAAAGCAAAAAAATATAGTTATACATAATAAGGAGGTAGTTGCGTATGTACGGCTATGGCCCTAGTGGGTCCCTAGTGTCATCTAGTCAAAATAAAGTCATCTCCTGAATCCTCATGTTCGTTGACCATGTTAACAATGCTCGGCGCCACGGCGAGCGCAACAACTCGAAGGACAACGGAGAGGGCCTCGCGGGCCCTACGGAGGTCTGATACAGCGCCCGCTGCTCATTCAGGAAGCCAGGATCATCGGACACCTATGAGCACCTTCGAGAAACTGAGACGGCATGAAACGGTAAGGCCGCGCTTGGGAGCTCTGGTTTATTTCAAACCTGTATTAACATACAAGTGTAATTTACTCGTCATCGGAAGGCCCGAGGTCTGTAAGTAAAACCGGCGGGTTACGCGTGTAATTTGAGAGACCAGTGTATATTTTACGAGCATTGCTATATGGACGACATTACCAGACGATACATGCACGACGTGCGTATCATGCCATCCATGGGCAAGGCTGAAACAACAGCTAACGGCTGGATTAGCAATCGTCCGAGTGTCGTTCAGCGTTTTTATCGTGTGTGAAGTACTTCCGATATTTTACTAGTCGAAATCGACCAACCAAGCGCCTTCGCCCGAGACCATCTGCTTTAATTTACAAGCGTCAGTTTTACAAGCGGTTTTGGTTGGAAAACGACGATCCAATCACGGCCTAATATCATGAGTTGGTCGGAAGATCATATGGTTTCACGTCTAACCTACCCGACATGTCGTATAGGCTATGAATGAAACATCAGACGATGAACTTCTTACGCACGGAAACAACAGAAGAGGATGATCTTCTTAACAAGCAAATCACTGGCATTAGATCGACATGCAAAACAATACGAAGCATTATTCTCAGGAGGCACGGTGAACAGCTCGTGATGCCGCATGCCACAACATTCCAAGCTCAACTTTGCAATCAAACACAAGGCCTGGCATTACATAGACAATATTCAGAACAAACTCTTAACACAGGAATATCTCAGCAGAGTAACTATTTACTTCTAAACTGAACACAGGAATAGGAAAAAACACTCGACGCTGCTCACAGCAAGGGCGTCCCACTCAAAAATATCAAATGCATGTCTTCTGGCTAACATCAATGAGCAAATTTTGACAAGGTTTTCCAATTCCAATATATTAAACTAACGTCTTCTTGCTAACATCAATGAGCAAATTTTGACAAGGTTTTCCAATTCCAATATATTAAACTAACGTCTTCTTGCTAACATCAATGATTAAACTTTGACAAGCTTTTCCCATTCAAAATATGTAATGCCTATGATCGTGTCCTGTCTTAGCTTCTTGTACTTGTTTGGGCACTTTTTGCCCAGGGCACTCCACGTGTTGTTAAATTGCCAATGGTCTCTGCAGACTAGTCATGTCACCGGTGTCTAATAATACTCTGTAAAGCTTCTCGGTCATTCCTTCTGTAATGTACCGCATCCAGTGACTGCTTCTTTCTGCAAAGTGGAACGACCAACTGGACCCAGTAACGCAGCAGTTTGCCTTGGACACATTGGCTCCTTTTGTGCAGTTCAACTAAAATCGAAGTCGGAATAAAACCGAGCTTTAATTTTGATATCCCTGTAAGCAACAATAGGTATAAGGGAAACAATTACTGAGAAATAACGGTTGATGACTTGTCTTAATGGGAAACAAAGCAGGAGAGGAGCAATTCTCCATCAGTGTGATTCATTCATATTGACTCCTGTTTTAACAGAGGCAAAAAAGGAAACAATTACTTGCCGATAAAGGAGGATGAAACAAACGGTGACAGAAAGAAGCATCTAACTTATCTTGGATGGAAAACAAAGTAGGATAGTAGCATTTCTAAAACGGTAGCATTGATTCATATTAACAGAGACACTCTCTTGAAACAACATTCGTTAAAAAATGTAATTTACTTTTAACAGTGGCATTGCTTCAATTTTCCGGCGGCATTCTAGCAAAATAGCTGTATGGGACATGCTAGCACCATGTGCGTCCACACGTATAAATGGGTGATGCAGAGTATGTAGCCAAGCAGCATATCTGTGTTGGTCCCATATTTGTTCTCTTTGAACTTTTTTCCTATGTGAGGGCAGCAAATCTAGTCCTGCACAAACTACCCGACCCCCCCCAGTTTCTTTCCCTTTTCAACAAAGAGATCGGTTCCTTACAGATGTGTGTACTGGGTTACCCCCTTTTTCCCTTTTCGACCAACAAAGCGGCTGGATAGCCAGTCTATACTACTTTTCCTCCCTCCTTTCCTCATTGAACCACGTCCTAGATTCATGCTCCACCCCACCGCACCTTTCTTTCCTCTTTGAACCAAGACCTAGATTCGACTACAGATCGAAAAAGATCCACATGCAGCTAGAGCAACGACGGTTTCAAAGAAACTTATACCTTAGGGTCGTCGGGATGTGGCAAGGCGTGCGGCGGGAGGCCGGATCTGCCCACACTACGTACGACAGCGAGGAAGAAGGGGTCGGTGGCCCTCCCGCACAGGCGCTGGGTGAAAGAGAACAGCGCAGCCGGCAGTGGATTGCCTCCCTCGCCGAAGGCGATAGAGTTAACGCTGCACCTCCTCCCCTTCCCGGTGCGACGGGATACGGACGCCTCCTTCACCAGCTGTGAGGGGGGAGAGAGACAAGAGGCCAACGCAGTCTTGTTTAGATCTGGTGAAGAGAGGGTGAGAGACTGTGAATATAGCAAACCCTAGCAAATGAACGCTGAGCCTCCAGCGTGTAACATATATGTATTGCGGCGAGCGTGTGGAGAGTGCAAACCCTAGCGAACAAGCGCTGAGGCTCCCGCTTATATATATATACTAATGTAGTACGGACTGAGCTCCGGTGCCTTCACTCCATCTGCTTTTGGCTGTATGACAGGTGAGCCAGCCACATTTTGGGCCCACCTGTCATAAACCCAAAGGCAGGTGCACTAAGTCAATGAAGCTGCGTCCATATAGTACTCTCGTGTGTATACGACTAATATATAGTGGAGTGGTTTTCTTATTCTCTCCATAACAATCGTTTTAAATTGTGTAAGTACGAAACGAAACTCTTTATTTAATGTACAGAGGGAGTACTACTTCCGATGAACTAACGATCCACGCCCACGCGTCCTGGTCGCACTTCCTGTCCTTCACGTGTGGTACACTACCCTCCCTTAAGTGAACAACCACACATGCGCCAAATTATCGGAAACGTGTGAGAGTGTGTACAAATAAAGAATTTTAATTTCAATTATCGGAAAGGTTTGAGAGTATTACAAAGTTTGACTTCAGTCAAATCTAATATGCGGAGTAAATAAAAATGGAGGGCTACTACGTCCATCCGGGTTTTTAGTCCACACCATTTTTTAAATCAAAGTTAATAGCTGGACAAATAAAATTACAGGGGAGCTGGAGACAAAGTTGTGAGAAGGCTTAGAAATCAATACAAAACTTATGCTCTTAGTACCAACGTCGATCCTTCTTCGAGGAAACATTTGGTTCATAGCCAATTGTGTGATAAAATTGCACCAACGTGAAAGACGACTGCGTCTCCAACGCAACCAAGGTGAACTGACGAAGGATATCATCTTTGTGCGTAACAAGCAAAGAGCACTGATGGAAGACAGCTTGTTTTTCATTGAAAATCGATCAGCTTCACCAGCCGACGCAACCATGAGGCGCGACCATGAGCATCGATAGTTTGTGGTCTATTTTTTTGTCCTAGTTTTTTTGTTTCTTGTTGCTACATTATATACTTGTGGGAGCTTAGATGTGATATCCTTAAATAACATCTAGATGTGAATTGGACAAACTGATTTTCTAACGTACCAAGAAAGAAAACTCGATCAAAAACACGCCCCCGCTTCCAGGTCGCGAGAGTCGTCGCGCACACACACATAGACATAGACATGCATATCCGTGTTTACGTAAAATTCCATTTCCATCTCCATCTCCAATCATATTTGTCCAACTGGCACATTATTCACGTTGTTAATTATATACGCAGCAATATTAACGTACAACATCTCTTGTTTGCGCACGTCCGGACCGCTGCCACGGCCGGTCCTGACCAACCCGAACCCTCTTCATCACCCGCGCGTGCTTCCCGCCCGAAACGGTCAGTGCCGCATTCATGCCCGGCCAGAGCGGACGCGACCTCTCACTGGCGCCGGCATTGAAGCGGCGCGCCGGCCGAGAGAGCGTCGCCCGCGCCGCTTCCGGGTGCACGCGGCTGCTCCGCGTTCAAAGGTCGCAATAGCCGGCTACAACATGCATGTAAAAAGTTTTTGGGAGTCCGTGCTACAACTAGTTGTCCTCCCCCAACTCGTCAATCTCTTCCAGTAGTGCTAGTAGTACTCCATGGCGCGATCCATCGACAAGCAGGCGGGAAAGTTACCGTATACTCGGTTTGCGGTGAGTGGCATGCCGAGCGACCGTGTGGGCCGGGTCGAGCCGTGGAGGAGGGTGAGACACGAACACGACAGACGTGATTTACTGTGTGATTTGACTGCTCCTTAGTGGCCCCTACACGTACTCCCCCTATGTGTATGCAACAGTCACACGTACACATGGACGCAAAAACGCGCGCGACGGAACACACACGGTCACGCTAAGTGCTCAACCTACACGTGCATGCACACACATACTCAGTCAGGGTGAGCTAGTGACCGTATAAACACCGGAAAATATATATATTGAGCGCAATGAGCATATTATGAAGTCCACTGACCGTATTTTTACAAATATACAGTGACAGACAGTGTATTTATCTCGTTTGAAATTAATCCATATTAACCGGAGAGGAGGCAGTATGGACTAGCATTACTTGCGTGCGGTGGCTCGCAGGACAAGGAGAAACTTTTGACTAATGCAAGCTCTCCCTCGCTCAGGCGGTGGATGTGCAACAGTTAATTCGGTGTCAGATTGCCAGAAGCATACACTATACTACTAGTTCTACTATTGTTCGACTTCCCGAATAGGCGAACAGCCGAGCGCAAAGTTTACTAATATAGTCTATAAAGGTACGTACTATACTAGTACTAGGAACCGGATGGAGGAGCATCTGCACTCTTATTATAATTTTAAAATGTGATAAAGCAATCTTCAACACATTTGGTTATCTTCGAGGGTTCTCGCATGTGATAATGGAAGTTGATTGCATGGAACACTCGCCATAATTCTCGCTTAATTCTGGCTCATATCCTGTTACAAATAGTAGCACTCGGTAATATTTCCTATTTTTTGCTATTTAGCATGTAAACAGGTCAGCAAACCTTGCAGCGCATCTTCGTGCGAACCGTGCTTGCTGCACTTTGAATGTGGCCGAGAGCTGGCTTGATGAAACACCTCGCTTCCTACTTATTTTTTTGTGGGGTACCTCACTTCCTAATGACCAGTGTCTTGGTTGATCGTCCTAAGAATTCTTATATATGAATAAAGCTCTCTCATTTACCCGCAAAAAGGATTGAGCCATATTAACCGGAAAGGAGGGAGTATGGAGTAGCACTACTTTTTGGTGTGTCCCGTCAACTCGGTGAACGAGGAGAAGCTTGCAGGACAAGGTGAAGTTTGCTTACGCCTTTTGACTAATGCAACCTACCCTCGGTGGACATGGATCAGTCCATTTGGTCTCAGATTGTCAAAGGCATACACTGTAGTACCCAACATGCGGAGTACCATCATTGTTCGACTTCACGAAGAGGCGAAGAGCTAAGCGCAGTAGTACGAGTAGTACTACTACTAGAACCTCATGGTGGAGCATTTGTACTCTTATTTATTTTTATCTCTCATAAAGTGCATGTTTATTCCGGAGAAGGGCGGAAAACGGCAGCCCAACATCTACATGTAATGAATGATATCGATCAACCAACCATGCTCGAATATATCTTGGCCTCCATGCGAACCCGTCTGTGTGTTCTCGCTCCTCGTCTCTCTCAAGGAAAGGCGGGTTGGCTCTTTGCCGTCAATTGAGATCAGTTTGCTCACACTTGTCGGATTTAGGGTTCCGGCAGACCCTTGAGGTTCGAACACTGGGGTGCGCACGGAGGATTCGCCTTCTACCTACCTGTTCCTCGCCGAATCGCTATGATCTAAACTACGAGAAGAACAACACAAGAGACACAGGGTTTATACTGGTTCAGGCCACCATTGTGGTGTAATACCCTACTCCAGTGTGTGGTGTGGTGGATTGCCTCTTGGGCTGATGATGAACAATACAGGGAAGAACGGCCTCACGAGGGTCTGTTCTTGTGGTGGTGTTGTCCCTTTGGAAGGGTTGATTCTAGATGACTATCTTATCTTCAGCTTCCTATGTCGATCCCTCTCTTTTGCCGGCTCGATCCCTCTACCCTGTGGGTGGCTAGTCCTATTTATAGGCGAAGGCCCTGGGCCTCTTCCCAAATATTGAGTGGGAAGGGCGCCAACAATTGGCCAATTTGAAGGGGGGCATCTAGTACACTTATCCTGAGTAAAGTTGGTCCTCGCCTGTCAAAGGCTCTCGTGGTGACATCGACTTGGGCTCCATGGTGACCTCCATCCTGCCGTTGGACTGGTCTTGGTATCATTGCACCAAAATGGATGCCTTTGCTTGATGCTCTCGCCTGCCTTGCTCCCCTTGCACCAAAGAGGAAAGAAGGACACTGCGCGGCTGGCGCCCGTCCGGCGCCCTTGGTCGTCTTGGCTTGCGTCATGGGCACCTCGCGAGGTACTCCGCCTTGAACTCTCCGCCTCCTCGTGAGATAGCCTGACGAGGCCGTGCCTGAGGAAGCTCCTTGTCGTCCGCCCGGCGAGGCTTGGCCCCTCGCGAGGGTCTTGAGCTTGTGTTCATGAAGATGGGCCGTGCTGGGCCCCCTTTGTGCCATGCAGCAGGCCACAGGCAGGCAAGTCTGGGGACCCCCATTCCCAGAATGCCGAAGGTAGCCCCCGGGCCCAAGGCGTGCCCGGACTTGGCCGAGCAGAGAGGCCAAAGGGCAAGTGCGAAGCGTCACGGGCCCTAACAACCTGTGGCCTTGGGCGCCGCGTGGCGGTTGATTGGACGTGGGTGCCTCCACTTCCCCACGACGCAGTTGGAGAAGATTAGGCTCGGAGTTGGATGAGGAGGATAGAGCAAAACCAGTCTCCCTTTGTGCAGTCGCACTGAAATGTAGAGACGTTGCCCATGTGACATTTTAGTACAACTGCACAAAACACTCTTAAGAAAAAAGTGATTTGTGCAGTTCACCAAAAGGTCGCAATAGCAACGAGGTGAAATGGATAGCCCTATTTGCAAAAAAGAGGTAGAAAGGAAACAATTACTGGCCAATAATGGTTGATGACACATGCGATGACAAAAAAGAAGCATATTCCTTGCCCTATGGGAAGATAACAACACGGTTGTATTTGTCTAAAACGGTGTGAGGACGAGAATGCAATATGGAAAGTATGCTGGACGAGCTACATTTTGGGCAAAGAACTATGGAAGATCCACATGCAGCGACGTCGGAAGACGGGCAGTGGAGCAAGGCCGGAGGGGATACCTGGAGGTCGTCAGGATGTAACTAGGTGAGTGGCGGCGGGCGGAATCTGCCAGCAGGTGGCGTAGGCCCTGCCGCGCCGGAGCTTGGTTAGAGAAAATGGCGTGTACCGCAGATCGGGACATGCTGCCTCGGCACCGTCGAATGGAGAAACTATGCACTTCCTCCCTTTCCCCCAGCGGATGGGATGTGGCCGGATCAGTGACCAACAGTGAGAGAGAGAGAGAGGCCATGTGTCACATCCCTAGTTCTGGTATGCACTAGGCTAGCCCTTCATGTGTGCATCATGTTTAAATTTTATTTAAGTTGAAATGGGGATTGCTCAAACCCTAGCACCAGATCAAATCAACTAGGTTCAAATAAAAATATTCTCAATGAACCCAAAATGCTCTTCAGAAAAGTTCATTATTTTTGGATTGGTCTAGAACCTCTCCCAAAAATGGTGCACATTTTTCTAGGTCATTCTGGATTTTTGAATTAAATCATATGGTATTTGCATTTGGGCATTTAATTGCTAAATAATATTTTAAATGCTCAAATAATCACAAACTGAAATGTTTGCTGTTGGAAATATTCCAAACAGTGACATTGAGCAGTTTCTTGATTTTTAAATGTGCCTAGCTATTTTTAATAAAGCCCAACAGATACAGAAATATAGAAAAACAGAACTAAATGGAAGAGAGAGAGAGAGAGAGAGAGAGAGAGAGAGAGAGAGAAAAAGGCCACAGGCTACTTACCTGGCTGGGCCGGCCCACCTGGCCCGTGCCAGTCATCACCTACCTCTGCCAGTAGGCAGAGGAGGGAGACAGCGCACGCGCGCTGCGGCACCACGCACCTTCCTGCTTGCCTGCGTCACTGAGGCCACCACGACGCCTCGGGCCTTCTCTTCATTGCCGCCCCGACCACTTGGACCCGTCCTTCACTCTCCCCCGTCCTCACCCTCTCCCCTGGATCTCTCTCTCTCACTCACCCGAACGGGTTCGTCGCCACCGTTCGTCACCACCGCGGCCACCGGCCAGCGCTAGACCCATGGACCAGCCCCCGAGCTCCGCCGTGCCACCCTCGTCCTCTCCGTCAGCTCACATGGCCGTAAGAGCTCCACCGCACCGTCCCCGACCACTTCTTCATCGTCGGCCACCGCGGATCTCCATCGCCGACTCGCCGCCATCTGAGCTTCCCCGAGCACGCCGAGGCCACCACTTCACACCACGTGAACTCCTGATCATCCTCCCCCTCTCTGTTTTCTCTCTAGCATGCCGTAGCCGCCGCGCCTCTCTCGCCCGAGCTCCGGCCGCCGCCTCTGTGCTTGCCGTCGTCATCTCCGGTGACTCCGAGGCCTTCCGATCGCTCTGCTAGATGCGGTCGAGCATGGGCTACCTCCTGGTGGCCTTCGCGCATCCAGCTGTCGCCCGCAGCTCAAGTCCGGCGAGTTGCCGCCGCAGTTTAGGTCGCCGCCGGCCAAACTCCAGCGTGCCGACGTGGCCGCGTAATTAGTGCTAATCAACGCCAGCTAAACCACCCTTAGACACTAACAGCGGGCCCCGCAGCGGGTCAAAGCCCGAGTCAACACGGGATTAGTGTATGTCTCACTGACCAGTGGACCCCACGGGTCAGGTTTGACCCTGTTGACCTTGCTGACGTCATGCTGTCATCATGTTGACACAGTAAGTGATTTTCTGGATTTGTTTTATTTCTAAATAACCAGGAAAATCCAGAAAATGATTTAAACTTCAAAAATTCATAGAAATTTAACTATAACTCCAAATGAACCAAATTATATATAAAAAATGGTGAGAAAAATCCAATCTATCCATCTGTACGATTTTCATGCATGTTAGAACAACTTATAGCTGCTGTTTAGGACAAATCATATAAATGGCATTTTAATATCCACATATGGAGTTTGAATTTGAATCTTGGATTCAAACCAACTTCATTTAATTTGGTTGCTAGTTGCATTAGCTCAAACTACAGCATATTGCCACGCCACACTCATGCATCATATTGTTGCATTGCATTGATTGTGTTCTTTCTCTATTGCTAGTGGTTGTCCCCTCTCGGTAGACGTTGCTTCGACGATGTGATCGATAACACTAATGAAGAGCTATACTATCTTCCGAAGTGTCAGGCAAGCAAAACCCCCTTGTTCATTCCGATACAATCCCACTCTATTGCTCCTGCTCTCTTTTACTGCATTTGGACAACAACGATTCAACTGTTACATGCTGCGGTAGCTGAACCCCTTTGTCCTCTGCATGAGCTGTCATTGCCACAGTAAATAGATGAAGCCCACTAGCATGAGTAGGAGTTGTTTGAGCCCTGATATGCCTACTCATTCATGTTTGTTTGTCATGCCTGCTACTGCTTAGAGTTGAGTCAGGTCTGATTCATCGGGGATGAATTGGAGGTGTGTAAACATGTCCTACTGAGTGTGAGCTAAGTGTGTGAACACAATTTGGTAAAGGTAGCGGTGAGAGGCCATGTAGGAGTACATGGTGGGTTGTCTCATTGTAGCCGTCCTCAGGAACTGAGTTCTGTATTTGTGATCCATGATCAGTTACTACCACAAATTGGGCTCCGGGCGCTCCAAGCTCTCTCGACTTATTAATCAACTTGATCTCTGTCCAGGAGTTGCAAATAGTTTCTGGTGTTTGTAGGTAGTGTTAGTAGTCTACCAAGTGGCACCCGGTACAGGTGGGCTTGGGACAGACTAGGCACCATGGCATGGTGTACCAAGCGTAGATCCACCCGTCGAGGTGGGCTTGGGAACCCTGCTCACATCATTTGGGGCCGTGAGCGACACCCCGGCCGGATCTCCTTGCAGATGGAACCCGAATAGGCGATAAACCTGGACTAGAGACGTGTGTGGTTAGTCAGGTCGTGGTCGACACCCTCGCCAGGCTTCCGCTTGAAGGTTGCCGAGATACATGACGTGTACATGGCGGTAAGTGGCGAGAGCGTGTGTGAAGAAGTACACCCCTGCAGGGTTAACATCATCTATTCGAATAGCCGTGTCCGCATTAAAGGACTTCTGGGTTGCCTGTACAGTTCATAGACAAGTGAAAGTGGATACTTTAAAATACGCAAGATAAGCGTGAGTGCTATGGATGGCGTTCTCGTAGGGAGACGGGAGCGGATCCATAGTGGTGTATTGATATGGTGAATATGTGGACTCGTGTGCGCCACCTCAAAAGAGTTACTTGCAATCGTAGTTCAGGATAGCCACCGAGTCAAAGCTGGCTTGCTACAGTTAAACCCCACCATCCCCTTTGTTGATAATGATGCATATGTAGATAGTTCTGATGTAAGTCTTGCTGGGTACATTTTTACTCACATTTGCCTATTTTATGGTTTTGCAGAGAGATTTCCATCTCACTAGTAATTCCGCGTGGACTTCGACGTTTAGCTTGTTACCTCAGCTACGATCTTGTGCCCTCGGCAGGATCTAGTAGATAGTCAGGCTTCTCAGCCTTTTCATTTATAGTTATCTATACTCAGACATGTTAAGCTTCCGCTTGTGCTTTGATTTGTGTGCTCTGAATGTTGGGTCATGAGACCCATGTTTGTAATATCTCGCTCCTTGGAGCCTATTGAATAAAATACTTGAGTTGTAGAGTCATGTTGTGATGCCATGTTGTATTTGCACATATCGAGCATATTGTGTGTATGTTATTGAAATGCTTGGTATGTGTGGGATCTGACTATCTAGTTGTTTATCCTTAGTAGCCTCCCTTACCGGGAAATGTCTCCTAGTGCTTCCACTGAGCCATGGTAGCTTGCTACTGCTCCGGAACACTTAGGCTGGCCGACATGTGTCCTTGTTCGTTCCTGTGTCTGTCCCTTCGGGGAAATGTCACGCGATGAATACCGTCGTCCTATTAGCCGCTACAGCCCGGTTCACCGGAGTCCTGTTAGCCCAGTGCTACAGCCTGGATCCACTCGCTGATGACCGACACGTTCGATGTTGGGTCATGGATGACTGTCCTTGTAAGTTTGTGCCACTTTGGGTTTACGACTAGCCATGTAAGCCCGGGCTCCTTATCATATGGATGCTAGTGACACTATCATATACGTGTGCCAAAAGGCGCAAACGGTCCTGGGCAAATGTAAGGCGACACCCGTGGGAATACCGTGCGTGAGGCCGCAAAGTGATGTGGGGTGTTACATGCTAGATCGATGTGGCATTGAGTCGGGGTCCTGACACCACCGCACTCTCTTTCCCCCGGCGGACGGGATGCAGCCGGATCAGTGACCAACAGTGAGAGAGACAGGCCACCGCAGCCGTGTGTGAGATACTCTGACGAGCGACAAACCAGGCACGCAAGGCTCCATTGTATATAGTGAGCGGACTACCTTTTTCTCCATAAAAATCGTTTTATATTCTGTGTACGTGCCATTGAGCGCTATAACTTTATTTAAAAATAACGCGGCAACGCGTCAAGTCAAACTTTGTTTCGTGTAGGCATGGTACACGACCTCCCTAGGTAAACAACTGCTACAGGCGTCCAAATTAGCACGTGGGCTTCCATTTCGTAAAGAAATGAGCTCCACCGTGTACCCGCGCAGGTGTGGCTGGGCACGAAGGGTGAGTACGTGCGTGGTGCACCTATTCTCTTCTTGTATACGTACACCACCTCCGTGGGGTTGTGTGAGAGAGATACAAACCTAGAGAGATATAGTGTGTGGGTTATTGAGAGTTTTTTTTGGGTGGGGGGGTTCAATCAAAAATTGTAACATATGCAATCTGTGTGAAATAGAGTCCTGGATATAACATATATATAGAGGGGGTGATCCACGAGAAGAGAGTGGAGGTATCACCGGCTTGAGGTGTCCATAGAATCGAAAAGATGGATGATGTGTATGTGTGTGCACGCGCGATCGATAAAGAGTGCCATCGAATTTGTGTGTGCCCACGTCAAAGATATAGAGTGGCTGGCCTACTGGAACATGAGAGGGGACATGTGCAGTTTGTCTCTATGGCATGGATACCTACCTGCAGCGCTCGACTATCGGTGTGTGGTGGGGGAAGAGGGAGGCCCAATTAACTATAGAGGTACAATGGTTGGTATATGTGTGGAGGAGGAGAGAGGCCTACCTCATGTATTAAGGAGATCGATCTGCCTCATGTATTACGGGAGATCGATCAGCATCCATGCATATGTGCATGAGAGGAATAAGGTTGGGAGAGAGGCAGAGCTAGAGTGTTGGAGGGGGTGGTAGTGGAGTCACTTCTAACAAATGGTGGGATAGGCTTGCTAGACAAATGGAGGGCACGCCCGCAATATCAATAAGAGAGGAGATGGTTGCTTGTTGTCTGTGCACGTGCTTGTGAGAGACGGGTCAGGAGGCATGCACGAATGATGAGGGGGGACGATGTGGCTGTGGTAAGCAGACATAACTACATAGGAAGATCAATCGCCCTTTGTTAGAGAAAGGAGAGACATAACTTGTGAGGTACGTCGATCGATGGGGGGGTAGTTAAAGTCGATCCAGGTATATGTAGGGAGATCAATCGGTATACATGCATGTGTGTGTTAGAAGCAAACGAGGCACGAGGAGAAGTATAGAGATAGAGGGATGCATGTAGGAGGTGGTACGAGAGGCATACTATATCAAGCGGGGAGGAGTGTGCGAGTACGAGAACGATGAAAAGAGTGGTGGGAGTGAGGCATGGACGGTGACAAGAGAAGAGGGAATCTTGTGTTTGTGCTAGGCACACCTGGCTAGAGAGGCATGTCGATCGATGTGTGCCGTAAAGAAGGAGCTGGGGGGCCTACACACACCGTGGGTGAACGACCTAAAGTGAAAAGACGAATTTGCGCGATGGAGCTAGACAATGCTGAGGGAGGGTGAGAGGGATGCGGGCGTGTGCATGCACAAAATAAAGTTAGCGCTAGCTACAAAGATAAGAGGGTTGTGTGGGTGTTTAAGACGAATAGAGATCATATATACTTCATTATAAAAAGTGAATTTGGATATTTGAAGAATTTATCATAGTCTTTTAAACCGACGTATGTGTGAATAAATATAACGGTGATACACATGGTGTGTTTATGAACATGTTATACTACATTTAATATATTTTATCTCTACTCTTAAAAAAAACGGAGTTGTTGATGACGGTGTGCTAGCCATCCTACATTATAGGTCGTCCGATTTATATTTGGCGGATAGCAAGGAAACTATGATGGTTGAAGTTGGCAACAATCATGATTGTAGATTCTTATTGAAATAGAGAAACGAATTCAAATTTAGTTCGAATTGCAGAGGTAGTATAGACATTTGGAATGCACTAAAATGTTGGTATGAGTAGGTTACATGCATTACACAACAAAGCGAAAAAAATAATCGGACATAACATGGATTCATACTCCCTCCTTCCATCTATATAGGGCGTAATGAGATTTTTAAGACCGCCTTTGACTATTGACAACATTAATAGTACATGACATGCACAATGTGAAAATTATATCATTGAAAGAACCTTTCACAGAGGAAGTTAACGGTGTTCTTTGTGTAAGATGCATGTCATATATCATGGTTTACTATTTGGTCAAAGTTAGCATCGAAAAACGCATTAGGCCCTATATAGATGGAAGGAGGGAGTAGCTTTGAATAGCATTTGTATAGTAAAACGGGGCAAGACTCTCTTGTCGGAGTAATGGGCCACGGGTAGGCTAACCTGAGCCCCAGGACATTTCAAGACATCGGGGCAGGCCGCGCCCCTCAGGCCGAGTCCCAGGAGCAACTCCAAGATATGCCGAGTCCCAGACAGCGACTCCCAAATAAGCCGACTCCAAGCTGGCGACTTCCAGGGAGGCCGACTATGGAGAGTCGGCCCAAGACTCCTCCCTTATCCCAAAGTACGACGCGGGGTATGATCACGGCATGGCCGTTTCCCCCCTGCTTACAAAGGGCCGACATGGCTACAGTGAGCCGTATCGCTGGAAGATCTCCGGCGAGATGCGGCACTGTAGCCATGCCTGCCCTGATCTCAGCCACAGTACGCAGTACACTGTGCCCATGACGCCGGCCTGTACGACCCGAAGGCGGTGGGGTCGCCTGTCAGTGGGTGGGCCGAAGGCGGCCTGGGCAACCCGAAGACAGACCTGTGGGAGTCGGCCTCCCTGCAGTCGGCCGACCCCTCCCGGGGCCCCACGAGCCATTAATCAGATAAGATGGGGAATGGCGACAGTGATCGCCCGATAGACGGCGGCACTGTTGCCACGACCCGATGACCGAGCCTGCGTCATCAGGAGTGCCGCTACAGTATCAAGCCTGTCCGCGGGACCCGCCAGTCGGCGGGCCCAGAAGCCGGCGGGAAGGACGTCGGCCTGAGAGACAGACGGCTGGGACCCGCGCCCATCCGGATTACTATTGTACCCCCGGGGGGTAGGCCTATATAAACCCCCCGGGGCACCCATGCAAAGGGTATGGACCTAGAGAGAGGGATAGACCAGATAGCCCAGGGTGGAGAGAGCTAGCCTTGCCCTCTCCTACCTCCCGAAACAGCTCCAGGAGCACCATTGTAGTCACTTTGCTTTAGTGATCATGCGGAGACCCCACAGAGCAGCAGTAGGGGTGTTATCTCCTAGGAGAGCCCTGAAGCTGGGTTAGTTCCACCGGCGTGCATGTCTTCGCCTCATCCCGCTTCCAGGCACCGGCGACGTTCTACTCGCTCCCACCATGATAAGCCATCCTTTGGCATATGTCGTATCCAACCCCCGACATTTGGCACCCATTGTGGGGTGAGGTGCACCATCGTCCGGAGATCTGCTCTGGATGGGAACCCTGTTCCTCCCCGGCGAGCACAGCCAGCCCGGCACGCCGGACGGCGTCTGTGCCGACGCGCTACGCGGCGCTGAGATCGCCTGTGCAGCCAGCTGCCTCGCCGATCTTGTCGGCGAGGTTTGCCTCTCCAACGGGCCTGCGCCCGACGCAGGCACGAGTGGCCCCGAGAGCCTCCTGGCGGGCCTTCTCGACCAACTCCACGTCGCTGGCGAGCCTGCCACGGACCTGGAGTCCATAGGATCCACCGACCCGATGCTGGTCGACTCCGGCACCGCGTCGCTCGACGCATTCCCCACCAATGTGGTGGTCTACGATGAGCCGCTCTCGTACGCGGGGAGCAGCGGAAGCACTGTCACTGAGGTCCTCGTCCTCGAGCACGGCGAGCGCTCCGGCAAAGGAGCGCATGACCCGTTTGACGCGGCCCTGCGAGATCTTGCAGCACCGGTTCCAGAAAACGCCGACGCCGGGACGCTGGAGGTGCTCCGCCTTCAGCTCATCGAGGGCGCGAAGAAGCTGGCAAGCATGAGGCGCTTGTTAGAAGCTTACCAACGAGAGATGGATCGCGCCGTAGGCGGCTCGCCGGCTCCAACCGGGCCTAGCCGCCTAGGCGCGGTCCGACAGCGCGGCACGACAACCGCCAACCTCTTCGGGGCTGATCGCCCTGTGTATGCCACGCTCGCAGAGAATATCCGTGCCGCCCAGGCGGCAGCAGACGAGCTCGACAACTTCAAAGGCGAAGAGCGCCGCATAATGATGGAGCGAGTTCAGCAGCTCCTCGACGCGGCTGCCGCGCAGAATGATGCCGGCTGCCGCGCCGAGGCGCCGCAGCGCCAAAATAACGACCCACCGCCTCGTCGAGACAAAGGTGCGACATCTCCAACACCGACTGGCGGGGCCCGTGGGAAGAAGGACAAGGAGCCGGCTGCCAGCCGCAGTCGGACTCACATCACCATCGAGCGCGACCAAGACGGCCGCCCTAGAGCGGTGGAATGCCGGGACGACTACTTGCCTCCCCCTCCTCGCAGAGAAAGACAAGTCTCCCCGCCGCCCGTGGAACATCCGACTCTCGGCGACCGCCTTGGCTGCCGAGAGGGAGTCAGAGAGAACGACACCCGCCACCGGATCGACCAACTCCACCGATCCCTGGCGCTGGAAGAAGAAGACCAGTTGGGTCCCCCCTGCTTCGGACCCCGCATCCGGGACGAGCCTTTTCCCAAAGGGTTCACGCTCCCCCGAGACATGCCCAAATATACCGGCACCGTGAAGCCAGAAGAGTGGCTGATCGACTACTCCACAACCGTCAACATAGCGAACGGCAACAAGCGTGTTGCCGTAAGATACGTCCCGATCATGCTCCAGGGCTCGGCCCGGACGTGGTTAAACAGTCTGAAGCCTCGCAGCATCAATAGCTGGGTCGACTTCACCGAGGCTTTCGTCCGCAACTTCACGAGCACGTACAAGCGACCTCCCAAGCAATGCCAGCTCTCCTTGTGCGTGCAAGGCCCTGACGAGTCTACCCGCGATTACCTCACGCGATGGGGTGAACTCCGGAACTCCTGCGAGGGCATGCACGAGGTGCAGGCTATAGAGTACTTTACTGCCGGGTGCAGAGAAGGCACCCTCCTCAAGCACAAGCTCCTCCGCAACGAGCCGGAGACCCTCGATGAGCTGCTGATCATAGTGGACAAGTACGCCACGGCTGACTCCTCCATGAAGGCGGAGATTCGGGTCAGCACAACTGGCAAAGTCGCCCCTCAGGCTCCAAGAACTCCGGCTGGAGACACCAGTCGGCGGCAACAGCAGAATGACCAGAAGCGCAAAGCCCCACAGCCGATTTCTAGCAGTCGGCAAGTGGTAACGGCAATGGACCAGCAGCTGGAGGGACCGCCTCCGGCGAAGCGACAGAAGGGCGGCAAGTCCAACTGGCTGCCAGCTTTCTCCTACCAGCAGACTCTAGATGGTCCCTGCAAGTTTCACAGCGGCGCGAAGCCGTCAAACCACACCACCAGGAAATGCCACTGGCTGACCAGAATCGCCAAGGGGGACGGCCTGCTCCCTCCCGCTCCTACTAGGCGGCCTCCTCCACCACCGCCCCAGAAGCCGGGCGTCAGGCCAGTCGGCGCGATACAAGACGAGTTCCTAGATGAGCATAGAGCCTATGTGGTGTTCACCAGTGTAGCAGATGACCGGCGCAGCCGGCGCCAACAACAGCAAGAAGTGAATGCGGTTGCATCAAGCACTCCAGAGTTCATGCATTGGTCCGAGAAGCCTATCAGTTGGAGCAGAGCTGATCACCCAGAAGTGATGCCGAGTCCAGGCTCCTACGCCTTGGTCTTAGGCACCACACTCGCCACAGATAGGCGGGCCGCTCGCTTCTCACGGGTATTGATAGATGAAGGCAGCAGTATCAACATCCTGTACAAGGATACAATGGAGATATTAGGAATCAAGCGAAGACAGCTTCAGAGCAGCCGGACTGTGTTCCACAGAATCGTCCCTGGCCTTTCCTGCTCACCAATCGGCAAAGATCATTTCCGCTGAGAGCCAATTTGGTTTGAGGTGGTGGACATTGAGAGCCCATATCATGCACTGCTTGGCCGACCCGCCTTGGCCAAGTTCATGGCGGTCCCCCACTATGCCTACCTCAAGATGAAGATGCCGAGTTCCAAGGGAATCCTAACCGTGTCCGGCGACTACAGGAAGTCGTCCACTTGCGCGGCCGAAAGCAGTCGGCTGGCCGAGTCCTTGGTGATCGTAGCTGAGAAACGGCTCCTTGATCGGGTCGTGGCGATGGCCGGCAAGCAGCCCGAGTTATCGCCCGACCCCAAGGAGTCGAAAGCAGAAGGATCATTCAAGCCGGCCAGAGAAACAAAGAAGATAGTGTTGGACCCGGACCACCGGGAGAGGTACGCTGTCATGGGCATAGGCCTTGACAGCAAATAGGAAGGCGAGCTCATCGATTTCCTCCGTGAGAATGGCGACATCTTCGCATGGTCCCCCAAGGACATGCCTGGTGTCCCGACGGAATTCGCCGAGCACAAATTACACGTCCGATCTGATATGAAGCCCGTCAGGTAGCCCTTGTGCCGCCTGTCAGAAGAAAAAAGAAGAGTTGTTGGAGAATAAATAGCCCGGCTCCTTGCAGCCGGCTTCATCATGGAAGTATTTTTTCCAGAGTGGCTGGCAAACCCAGTACTGGTGCTGAAGAAGAACAAGCAGTGGCGGATGTGCATTGATTACACAAGCCTCAACAAAGCCTGCCCCAAGGACCCATTTGCTCTGCCAAGAATTGATCAGGTGATACACTCCACAGCCGGATGCGAGCTGTTGAGTTTCCTAGATGCATATTCAGGATATCATCAGATCAAGCTGAACCCGGCTGACAGACTGAAGACCGCCTTCATCACGCCATTTGGAGCCTTCTGCTACCTGACCATGAAGTTCGGCTTAAGAAACGCCGGCGCCACCTTTCAGCGTTGCATGCAGAAGTGCCTCCTGAAGCAACTCGGCAGAAATGCCCATGTCTATGTGGATGACGTGGTGGTGAAGACAGAGAAGCGTGGAACCTTGCTGGAGGACCTCAGGGAAACATTTGAGAATCTGCGCCGATTCCAGATCAAGCTCAACCCGGAGAAGTCCATTTTCGAAGTACCAGCCGGCCAGCTCCTCGGTTTCCTGGTCTTCGAAAGGGGCATAGAGTGCAATCCAATAAAGATCAAGGCCATTGAAAGGATGGAGGCACCCATATGACTGTTAGATGTGCAGAAGTTCACCGGCTATTTGGCATCCATCAGCCGATTCATCAGTCGACTGGGCGAGAAGGCTCTCCCCTTGTATCAGCTCTCATCAGCCGATTCATTAGACGACCTTCTTTGAGTGGACTCCCAAGGCGGACGAGGCTTTTCTCCAACTAAAGAAGATGTTGACTACTCCCCCTGTGCTGGCGGCTCTGACTCCCAAAGAGCCCATGCTCCTATACATTGCCGCCACCAGCCGAGTAGTCAACACGGTCATTGTAGTCGAGCGCAAGGAGGAAGGCAAGGCGCTACCCGTCCAGAGACCGGTATATTACTTGAGCGAGGTGCTGTCGACCTCCAAGCAGAACTACCCCCATTACCAGAAGATGTGCTACGGCGTGCATTTTGCCGCCAAGAAATTGAAGCCTTACTTCTAGGAGCATCCAATCACCGTGGCCTGCACAGCTCCACTGGCCGAGATCATTGGAAGCCGAGATGCTTTTGGCCGGGTGGCCAAATGGGCCATCGACCTGGCTCCCTACACCATCTACTACGAGCCCCACACTGCCATCAAGTCACAAGCACTGGCCGACTTCCTCGTCGACTGGGCCGAGACCCAGTATCTGCCGCCAGCGCCCGACTCCACCCATTGGCGGATGCACTTCGATGGCTCCAAGATGCGCACCGTCCTGGGAGCCGGCGTCGTCCTCACTTCCCCCAAGGGCGACAAGCTCAGATATGCGCTACAGATCCACTTCGCCGTCTCCAACAACTTGGCCGAGTACGAGGCGCTCATCCACGGGCTTCGGCTTGCCAAAGAACTCGGCATTCGCCGGATCCTTTGTTATGGCGACTCTGACTTGGTGGTCCAGCAATCATCTGGCGATTGGGACGCCAAGGACGCAAATATGGCGAGCTACCGTTTCCTCGTCCAGCAACTCAGCGGATACTTCGAGGGGTGCGAGTTCCTCCACGTGCCAAGGAACGACAACGACCAAGTAGACGCCTTGGCACGAATCGGCTCCACCCACCAGGCAATACCATCTGGTGTCGCCCTCCGGCACCTCCTCAAGCCTTCTATCAAGCCGTCACGAGAATCAGATTCAATCTATGTGCCGGCTCCGCCTGAGGAGGACGGATCCGACTCCAACAAACATACAGTCGAAGCCGGCCCAGGGACTTCAGAACCCGGCCCGGGGACTGCAGTAGCAAGATCGAAGACTCCAGAGCTCGGCCCGGGGACTGCTCCAGTCGGCCCCGGGACTTTGTCAAATCAGCAAGCGGCTGCGGACTCCAACCCACCGCCTCCCAGCCCGACCGCCCTTATCCAAGTCGCGCTAGTGGCAGTTGAAGAAATAGCAGCACCTTCATGGGCCCAGCCCATCCTCAGATTCTTAGTAAACAAAGAGCTACCAACTGATGAAATCTTGGCTCGGCAAGTGCAACGCCGAGTAGCAGCATACACCATAGTCAACAGAGAGCTGGTCAGGTGCAGCGTTACCGGTGTCTTCCAACGCTGCGTCGAAGCAGAACAAGGTCGGGAAATCCTCAAAGACATCCACGAAGGCGAGTGCGGTCACCACGCGGCCTCAAGGGCACTCGTCGCCAAAGCCTTCCGGCACGGTTTTTTCTGGCCAACCACTCTGGAAGAGGCCAAAGAGTTAGTCCAAAAGTGCAAGGGGTGCCAGATTTTTTGTTCCAAGCCACTTCAGCCGGCTTCCGCTGTCACACCCTAGCTAGTCATGCATTAGAATGTGTGCATCATGTTTAAAATTCCATTTAATTTGAATTGGGGATTTGTGAAACCCTCAGAATCATTTCTGAAAAATGACCCAAATAAAAATCTCTCCAAAAGGGTCCAAGATAATGCTCATGTTGCTCTCTGAAAATATTGGACAGAGATAAAAATCAAACCAATATTTTTAAGAGCTCATAGGTATTTATTTTGGGCATTTGGATTTAATACATAAATATTTGCCTTGGAAATATATTAGTTATATATATTAATATATGTCCAAATATTATGCCACTTATAAAGGAGCTCTGGAATAATATATCTAGCTCCTGCAAAAATTGGCATAAGGTAAATAAATGATTTAATATTTTTTTTAAATCAAAACAAATGTCAGAAATTAGAAAAGAAAAATAATAAAGGGAGAACCTTACCTGGGCTCCTCCCTGTGCAGCCCAGCCAGCTGGCCGGCCCAGCCAGCAGGCGGCCCAGCCCGCCTCCCTCCTCTGTCGTCTTTGTCCTCGACAGAGGGAGGGGAGTGTGGCCGGCGCGCGCGTGCGCCACCGCGCCACGCCACCTGCTCGGCTGCCTGCCTGCCCCTCCCCTCCTCGCCTCGATGCCCCGGACGACGCCACGCCCTCCCCTGCTCTCTCTCACTCTCCCTCGGTTCTTCCCCTCCTCTCCCTCGCTCTCTCTCTCACGGCCGAACAGCACCATCGCCGCCGTTCGCCATAGCAGCCGTCACCGGCCACCCCTCGCCCCTCCGCTGAGCTCGGAAGCTCCGCCGCGATCCCCTCTTCCTCCCCACCAAGCCAAGCCCCTCCGGAAGCCCTGCATCGCCTCCACGCCATCGTCTTCTTCCTCGGGCTCCAACCACCATCACCGTCGATTCGCCGTCTCCAGCGCATCCCCGAGCCCGCTTCGACGCCCACTGCAACCGCGGTGAGCTCCGCCACCGCTTCCCCCTCTTCTGCCCCTCGTGCCCGCACCGTAACCCCATCTCCCACCACGGCCGAACCTCCGCCGTCGCCGAGCTCGCCGTCAACGCAGCTCCGGTGACCATTTGGTCACCCCGGCGAGTCCAACAAGTCCGTAAGGACCCGTAGAACCCCTCCAGCGCCTCAGCTCCCTCGCTTGCGAGCAGCAGCACCGATCCCGACCGCACCCGAACTCCGGCCGCCGCTCATGAGCTCACCGTCGTCGGTACCGGCCACCTCAGGCACGGCCACCACCACCGTTCGACGCGCGGGAGCAAGGGCTCTCCAACGAGCCCAAGCACGGCCTCGCCCGTGCCCTGTAGCGCGATCCCGCATCGCGCCGCCGTCTCGGGCCTCGCCGGCGTCATGTCGCCGGTGGGGTTGACCTGTCTGACCTGGGGTTTGACCCCCCCAGGGTCACTGACGCGTGGGCCCCGTCGGCCAGGTAGTCAGATTAGTGCTAATCACTGTTAGTTAACCCCTGACACTGACCAGTGGGCCCCAGCGCCACTAATTCCTAATTAGAACTAAACTAACCCTGTTTAACCCCCCCTGTCACTGACGTGTGGACCCCACACGTCAGGTTTGACCCCAGCCAGCCGCAGTTGACCACTGACGTCATGCTGACGTCATGCTGGCGCAATATATATATTTCTGGATTTAATTTAAATCAGGAAATTCCAGATTATTATTTAAACTTCAAAAATTCATAACTTTTATTCTGTAACTCCAAATTAGACAAATTATATATGAAAAATGATCAAAAAAATCCAATCTATCCATCTGTACTATTTTCATGCATGATCAAACAAGTTAAATTGATGTTTTTAACAGAACAAGGAAAAGCACTTTAAAAGGCCATGTTTGAGTTTGAAATTTGAATCTTTGATTCAAATTTGTTCAAACCTTTCTGGTTTTAGTTGCATTAGCCCAACACACTCATATTGCCATGTTTCATGCATGCATCATATTGTTGCACATTGTTTGGTGATGGTTGTATATCGGTGTCCTTTGCGACAGGTTCTGCCTCCGAGGAGTACCGTGATTACCCTAACGAAGAACCGTATCAGTGCATCGAACCATCAGGCAAGCAACCAACCATTTGATCATATCGATACAATCCCATGTTCTCGCTCCTGCTCTCTTTTACTGCATTAGGACAACGCGTTTCAAACTGCTGTGTGCTACGGTAGTTGAACCCATTTCCTCTGCATGACTTGTCATTGCCACAGTAACTAGATGAAACCCTCTAGCATGTGTAGGAGTTGATTGAGCCATATGTATGTGTTGTTCCTACCTTGCTATGCCTGCTATGCTTAGGGTCGTGTCAGGTCTGGTTCATCTGGGTGATGGGCTAGAGTGAAATGATTATGTCAGTAATGAGAGTGGTGTGGTGAACACGATTTGGTAAAGGTATCGATGAGAGGCCATGTAGGAGTACATGGTGGGTTGCTTCATTGAAGCCGACCTTAAGCACTGAGATCTGTATGTGTGATTTAAGATACAACTACTACCATGCATTGGGCCCTGAAATATGACCCCGCTCGACTTCTTATTCACCCTAGCTCTCTATCCAGGAGTTGCAAGTAGTTTCTGGTGTTTGTAGCCTACTGGAGGCCGTGGACAGCACTGACCGTAGGGGTGGGCTGTGATGCGGTAGGTACGTGGCATGGTGTACCGAATACCCGTTAGGTATCTCGAGAACCCTGTTCACATCGTTCGGGGCCGTATGGGAAACCTCGGCCGGACTCCCTGCGGATGGAACCTGGATAGGCGATAAACCTGGACTAGAGGCTTAAGTGTTTAGGTAGGTCGTGGTCTACACCCACGTCGGCTTTCGCTTGAAGTCTGCCGAGCACATGTCGTGTGCAGACGCTAAGTGGTGGAAACATGTATGAAGAAGTACACCCCTGCAGGGTTAACATGATCTATTCGAATAGCCGCGTCCGCGGTAAAGGACTACTTGGTTGCCTGTACAGTTCATAGACAAGTAAATGGAAACTACTAAAAGCCTCAAGATAAGTGTGAGTGCCGAGGATGGCTCTTCCGTAGGAAGACGGAGGTGGATCCTCGGTAGTGTATTGAAGTGGTGAGTAGTGGACTCGTGTGCGCAAAACCATTTCTAGTTGGAGTACCATAGGATAGTCTAGCCAAGAGTCAAAGCTGGCTTGCTGCAATAACTCCACCAACCCTTCTTGATAATATGCATGTATGTAGGATCTGATGTAAGTCTTGCTGAGTACCTTTGTACTCATGTTGCTATAATTTACATTTTTTACAGAAGACGCTGCAACCCCTTCTGATGGGTTCTATGTAGACGTTGACATCAACGAGTAGGCTAAGGACCCAGGTGGTGACCCTGAGCTTGTGAAGGACCACGTAGTATAGCTAGGCTTTCCAAGCCTCTTTTATTTTACTAGTTGTCTGTACTCGGACAAGTTACTTCCGCTGTTGGTTTGTATGACTGTATGACTTGAATGCTGGGTCGTGTGACCCGTATCTTTGTGTATGCTATGTATGGCTCCCTGAGCCTTAAATAAAATACTTGTGTCGTAGAGTCATGTTGTGATGCTTCGTTGTATTTGCACATATCGAGCATATTGTGTGTATGATTGAAATGCTTGGTATGTGTGGGATCTGACTATCTAGTTGTTTATCCTTAGTAGCCTCTCTTACCGGGAAATGTCTCCTAGTGTTACCGCTGAGCCATGGTAGCTTGCTACTGCTCTGGAACACTTAGGCTGGCCGGCATGTGTCCTTCTTCGTTCCTGTGTCTGTCCCTTCGGGGAAATGTCATGCATTGAGTACTGGAGTCCTGTTAGCCCGCTACAGCCCGGTTTACCGGAGTCCTGCTAGCCCAGTGCTACAGCCCGGACCCACTTGCTGATGACCGACACGTTCGAAGCTGGGTCATGGATGCCTGTCCCTGTAAGTCTGTGCCACTTTGGGTTTACGACTAGTCATGTCAGCCCGGGCTCCTTATCATATGGATGCTAGCGACACTATCATATACGTGAGCCAAAAGGTGCAAACGGTCCCGGGCAAAGGTAAGGCGACACCCGTGGGGATACCGTGCGTGAGGCCGCAAAGTGATATGAGGTGTTACCGGCTAGATCGATGTGACATCGAGTCGGGGTCCTGACAGCGTTGGCATCAGAGCCGGACTGCCTGTAGGTTCTCCAAGCCAAAATGGTCGATGTTGAGTCTAGAAATTCTTTAGATATATGTAGGGGAATTGTTTGTGGATTGGAACGTAAGGCTCTTTTTACTCCTTTATCTTATGACATTCTGATCTGAGTCAGTCCATTCTTCTACCGGGGGTTAAGGAATTAGGATCTATTCTCTCTATCAGGATCACGTGTTACTAATCAGTAGTACCTTATAAGTTGATGGATACAAGCCTAGTTCAGTTCTACTACCACATTATGTTGTTAGAATGGATTCGGAACTTTGATATGATGATGTTGAGTGTGTACGAAATCCTTTGTCAAATGTCTCAAATCCTTCTTGAGCATTTACAGCTGTTATGCTGCCGAAATTTTGCTAGAAATTCTAATGCCCTTGCATTATGATTGTGCTTTCAGATGGCCACTCGCGACCTCAATCAAGTGGTTCGCCTGACTCGATGCCTAGATGTACCCGGCCATACTGCCAAATTGGTCAGGGTAATGACTGAGGCTGGATACCGCTGGTATCCTGAGTACACAGTTGAAGAGCAATTCCGAGACTTTAATCAAAGCCAGTATCTCTACACTGTCAGGATATTTCCATCTTATCCTGGATCCACCGAGCCCCTTCACTGCTCCTATGGACTCGGGGTTACTATTGAGATGGCTGTGCAGGACGCCGCCTACTCTATGATGACCATCATGCGAGTCAGATCTGGTCTATTTCGGGACTCTGATTTCCGGTATATGCCAGGGTCACTTCCGGGAGCACAAGGGTATCTCCAGGCTATCTATGCTGACCCCACTCAGGAGGATTCACGGACTCGCACCACTGCTGAGATGCTCGAGGATAAGGACCGTGAAAATTGGGCCTTAAGGTTAGAGCTCTTCAATACCCGTGCTGACCACTGGGCCACTTTGACTCGGTTCGCACCGGCGGTGCAAGCTGGATATTCAGATATGCGCGATCTCTATCCTGTGAGATCTGCTCTGCCAGACGTGATGGGTTTGGCGTGATGTAGGAGGCATCCACCCCACCCTCGCGGTCCCAGCAGGCCACCGTTTGTTGGTCCCAAGGCCTCATCCTAGCCCCTATGGTCCACAAGCTCCGCGAGACCGTCTGTTTCCGGATGATCATGTTGAGCCTTCCAGGCTATGGAGGTGACTTCTACGAGGACTACTACGGATCGGTCTGAGTTAGTGGTAGTATCACTAGTTCGCACTAGCTGTGTCGTCTATCGTCCCGCGTGACTCGTGGGATATGACCTAGTTTGTACTCTTCCGGAGGTGTAGAAAAATAATGTATAGGAGCTTGGATGCCTCCGATGAGATGTAATCCTCTTTCACCGTAATAGTACTCTGTTTGGTCTTGTACTAAACCCTGTATGGTGTGTATGACGATGGAATAAAGAAGCAGTTTCTGTATCTACCATGTCATACGGATGATCATCTTGCATTCCGAGTTATTCCTTACATTATGTATCCTATGTCGGAATTTTATCATCTTGACTAAATCATTGTCTTGTTTACCTAGGATGGTCAACACGCGCGCTAACCCTGCTCCTCAAGAGCAGGCCGAAGGCAGTGAAGTCAGGGATGCAAATCTGCCTCATCCTCCTTCACTAGCCGAGGTTATGATGGAAGCTGAGAGAAACAAGCGGGAGACCAACCGTTTGTTGGAGCGTATTGAACAGAACACAGCACACCATCAGAGGACTAACGTGGTGTCACTCAGTGATTTTATCAAATTACATCCACCCACGTTCCACCACTCCGTCGAGCCTCTCGACGCTGATGACTGGCTTCGCAGTATCTCTCACAAACTGCGTTCCGCGCTGGTAGCAGAGGCTGACAAGGTCACCTTTGCTGCATATCATCTTGAAGGCCCCGCCAGTCTATGGTGGGAGAATTATGGAGCTATGCGCCCAGCGGGCCATGTCACTACTTGGGCTGAGTTCAGCGAGGCTTTCCGTGAACATCACATTCCGGAGGGTCTCATGGACCGTAAACGTGAGAATTTTGCAGTTTCACCCAAGGCCGACTTTCTGTGGATGTCTATAGCAGGGAGTTTGGTAATCTCGCACGATATGCAACTGAGGAAGTGTCTACTGACGCCAAGAAGCAAGCAAGGTTCCGTAAGGGCCTTAGTCCTGAGCTTCGCCGCGACCTCCGTCTGCATGAGTGCACATCTTTCGAAACTTGTCAACAAAGCCATCAGTGCTGAAACTGGTCAGACTGACTATGACGCAACACGCAAGCATGGCCGTGACATGGGTTCCTCATCCGGTGCTGGTCCTCAGAAGCGCCGCGTGTGGGTACCCAACACCGCCCTGCCACCCAGGTTCACACCGAGGCCATCTTTCCAGGCGCCTCGCCCTGTTCAACAGTCTGCTCCAGCCAAGCCCTATGGGGGTCCAACCAATAATGCTCCTCCACGTACCAGTTCCGTGACTTGTTTCAAGTGTGGGGAATCTGGTCACTATATGCGTGAGTGTCCCCAGACCAACCCCAATCATCTGCTAAAGCTGTTGGCCGTGGCAAGCCGACAGGAAAAGTGTTCCACGCTAAACCGGTCACCAGCTTCACAGTGGCCATGTCAACTGTATCTCTGCCGAAGAAGCTCAAGAGGATCCCAACGTCGTTCTCGGTACGCTTCTTGTTAATTGCCACCCGGCATCTGTTCTTTCGATACAGGAGCCTCTCATTCTTTATATCTGAAAATTATGCTCGTTGCATAACGTCGCATTCGGTGATATGCCATCCTCTATGGTAATTCAAACTCCGGGATCCAAATGGCAAACTTCTAGGAGTAAGCCATGGAAATGAATCCAAGTCGACAGACTTGTTTTCCTTGCATCTTTGATAGCCCTTAAATCTTCAGATATTAATATCATTTTGGGTATGGACTGGATGTCAGCTCATCAGCAAAATTGATTGCTTCTCTAGGACTGTTCAACTCACCCACCCTTCGGGCAAGATAGTCAATGTCTTGACCCGAATAGCCAAGCGACAATTATATTCTCTTAACGCCAGCCCTTTGCCAGACCTTGAGGACGTTCCGGTAGTCCGTGACTTCCCGGATGTCTTTCCAGAGGAATTGCCAGGTGTTCCACCTGACAGGGATGTTGAGTTCGTAATAGACCTCATTCCAGGAACCGTTCCGATTGCTAGAAGACCTTATAAGATGGCACCCCTAGAACTAGCCGAGCTTAAGAAACAACTCGATGAGTCCTTGAAAAAGGGTTTCATCCGCCCTAGCTCATCTCCGTGGGCTTGCCCCGTCCTATTCGTCAAGAAGAAGGATGGTACGGACCGGATGGTTGTAGATTACCGACCTGTCAATTTGGTCACAATCAAGAACAAATATCCGCTTCCCAGGATCAACACCTGTATGATCAGCTCGCTGGATCCTCAGTCTTCTCCAAGATGGATTTGAGGTTGGGCTACCATCAAATCAAAATCAGAAACGGGGACATTCCTAAAACGGCCTTTGTTACTCGTTATGGCCAATACGAGTACACCGTCATGTCCTTCGGATTAACCAACGCTCCAGCCACCTTTTCTCGGTTAATGAACTCAATCTTCATGGAGTATTTGGATAAATTCGTCGTGGTTTACCTCGATGATATACTCATCTACTCCAAGAACGAGGAAGAACATGCCGAACATCTAAGGCTAGTGTTGAAGAAACTTCGAGAGCATCGCCTTTATGCCAAATTTTCTAAATGTGAATTCTGGTTGTCAGAAGTGACCTATCTGGGTCATGTAATATCTGGTAAAGGTATTGCTGTTAACCCTGAGCGAGTTCAAGCCGTCCTTAATTGGACTCCACCTGAATCGGTCAAGCAAGTTCGGAGTTTTCTGGGCTTAGCGAGCTATTGTCGTCGCTTTGTCGAGAACTTCTCCAAAGTTGCCAAACCTCTAACCGAACTCCTCAAGAAAGATAAGAAGTTCGAATGGACTCCACAATGTGAGCACAACTTTCAGGAACTGAAAAGACGCCTGACCTCTGCTCCCGTACTGGTACCGCCAGACTTCTCCAAGGACTTTGTTATCTACTGCGACGCCTCGCGACAAGGACTAGGTTGCATTCTCATGCAAGATCGACACGTAATTGCTTACGCTTCACGGCAATTGCACCCACATGAGGAGAATTATCCTACTCATGATCTAGAGCTTGCAGCCGTAGTCTATGCACTTAAGACCTGGCGACATTACCTCCTCGGTAATCGTTGCGAAATATTCACTGATCACCAAAGTCTGAAGTACATTTTCACCCAACCGGATCTGAATCTCAGGCAAAGACGTTGGGTTGAGTTGATTACAGACTTCGACTTAGGAATAACCTACACCCCAGGGAAAGCCAACGTCATGGCTGATGCACTAAGTCGTAAATCTTATTGTAACAACCTGATGTTACAACAAAGTCAACCGCTTCTCCATGAGGAATTTCGGAAGCTTAACCTTCACATTGTACCTCAAGGTTTTCTTTCCACCTTGGTAGCAAAACCTACTCTTACGGATCAAATCATCGCTGCCCAAAAGCGAGATAAGGGAATATCCAAAATCAAAGAGAACATTGCTAGCGGAGGTGCTAGTTGTTTCTCCACAAATGATCATGGTGTTGTGTACTTTGAGAACCGTCTAGTGGTTCCCAGGAACCAGCATCTACGGCAGTTGATCCTTAAGGAGGCTCATGAATCTCCTCTCACCATTCATCCCGGTAGTACTAAGATGTATCAGGACCTACGCCAGAGGTTCTGGTGGACTAGGATGAAGAGAGAGATTGCTCAGTATATTGCAATTGCGACGTCTGTCGTCGTGTAAAAGCAGAGCATCAACGGCCTGCTGGCACCCTTCAACCCTTAGCTATTCCTGAATGGAAATGGGATAAAATTGGTATGGATTTCATTACCGGCTTTCCCAGGACCAAGAGAGGGAATAATGCTATCTTCGTCGTTGTCGATCGTCTTTCCAAAGTAGCCCATTTCTTACCTATTCGTGAGAGTATAACCGCTAGTCAGCTGGCAGACTTATACATCTCCCGAATAGTGTCCCTCCATGGTGTTCCTTTGGAAATTAACTCGGATCGAGGAAGTCTTTTCACCTCTCGATTTTGGGAAAGTTTCCAAAATGCTATGGGAACCCGTCTCTCCTTTAGCACCGCTTTCCACCCTCAGTCAAGTGGTCAAGTGGAACGCGTCAACCAGATTCTAGAAGACATGCTTCGAGCCTCTGTTATCTCATTCGGAATGGACTGGGAGAAGTGCCTTCCATTTGCCGAATTCGCTTACAACAACAGCTATCAATCTAGCTTGGGTAAAGCTCCTTTTGAAGTTCTCTATGGACGACGTGTCGAACACCCCTTAACTGGTCAGAGACCGGGGAAAGACAATTCTTTGGCCCGGATATGATTCAGGAAGCAGAAGAACAAGTTCGTATCGTTCGTGAAAAGTTGAAAACAGCCCAATCTCGTCAAAAGAGTCAATACGACCGAAAACATAAGGCTATGACTTTCGAGGTTGACGAGAAGGCTTATCTTCGGGTCACCCCTCTGAAGGGAACCCATCGTTTCGGTATCAAAGGCAAATTGGCTCCTCGTTACATTGGACCTTTTCGCATTCTCGCCAAACGAGGAGAAGTTGCCTACCAGTTGGAACTACCTCCGCACCTCTCCAGAGTCCACGATGTCTTCCACGTTTCTCAACTCAGGCGTTGCTTCTCGGATCCTATCCGTGAAGTGGACCACGACAACGCTTGATCTCCGAGATAATCTTACATATCGAGAGTACCCCATTCGTATCCTCGATCAGGCCGAACGTACCACCGACGTCATAATATCAAGTTTCTCAAAGTTCAATGGTCGCACCATTCTGAGGATGAAGCAACTTGGGAAAGGGAGGATCGTCTTCGACTTGAATATCCCGCCTTCTTCCCGGAGGAACCCAAATCTCGGGACGAGATTCTTTTGAGTGGGGGTGAGTTGTCACACCTACTAGTCATGCATTAGATGTGTGCATCATGTTTAAAATTCCATTTAATTTGAATGGGGATTTGTGAAACCCTCAGAATCATTTCTGAAAAATGACCCAAATAAAAATTCTCCAAAAGGGTCCAAGAAAATGCTCATGTTGCTCTCTGAAAATATTGGACAGAGATAAAAATCAAACCAATATTTTTAAGAGCTCATAGGTATTTATTTTGGGCATTTGGATTAATGCATAAATATTTGCCTTGGAAATATATTAGTTATATATATTAATATATGTCCAAATATTATGCCACTTATAAAGGAGCTCTGAATAATATATCTAGCTCCTGCAAAAATTGGCATAAGGTAAATAAATGATTTAATATTTTTTTAAATCAAAAAAATGTCAGAAATTAGAAAAGAAAAATAATAAAGGGAGAACCTTACCTGGGCTCCTCCCTGTGCAGCCCAGCCAGCTGGCCGGCCCAGCCAGCAGGCGGCCCAGCCCGCCTCCCTCCTCTGTCGTCTTCGTCCTCGACAGAGGGAGGGGAGTGTGGCCGGCGCGCGCGCGCGCCACCGCGCCACGCCACCTGCTCGCTGCCTGCCTGCCCTCCTCCTCGCTCGATGCCCCGGACGACGCCACGCCCTCCCTGCTCTCTCTCACTCTCCCTCGGTTCTTCCCCTCCTCTCCCTCGCTCTCTCTTCACGGCCGAACACCATCGCTGCCGTTCGCCATAGCAGCCGTCACCGGCCACCCCTCGCCCCTCCGCTGAGCTCGGAGCTCCGCCGCGATCCCCTCTTCTCCCCACCAACCAAGCCCCTCCGGAAGGCCCGTGCCATCGCCTCCACGCCATCGTCTTCTTCCTCGGGCTCCGAACCACCATCGCCGTCGATCGCCGTCTCCCAGCGCGTCCCCAAGCCCGCTTCGACGCCCACTGCAAACTCGCGGTGAGCTCGCGCCCACCGTTTCCCCTCTTCTCCCCCTCGTTCCCGCACCGTAACCCCATCTCCCACCACGGCCGAACCTCCGCCGTCGCGAGCTCGCCGTCGACGCCAGCCCCGGTGACCATGTTGGTCAACCCCGGCGAGTCCAACAAGTCCGTAAGGACCCGTAGAACCACCTCCAGCGCCCTCAGCTCCCTCGCTTGCGAGCAGCAGCACCGATCCCGACCGCACTCCGAACTCCGGCCGCCGCTCCATGAGCTCACCGGTCGTCTGGTACCGGCCCACCTCAGGCACGGCCACCACCACCGTTCGACGCGCGGGGGAGCAAGGGCTCTCCAACGAGCCCAAGCACCGGCCCTCGCCCCGTGCCCTGTAGCGCGGACTCCCGCATCGCGCCGCCGTCTCGGGCCTCGCCGGCGTCATGTCGCCGGTGGGGTTGACCTGTCTGACCTGGGGTTTGACCCCCCCAGGGTCACTGACGCGTGGGCCCCGTCGGCCAGGTAGTCAGATTAGTGATGATCACTGTTAGTTAACCCCTGACACTGACCAATGGGCCCCAGCGCCACTAATTCCTAATTAGAACTAAACTAACCCTGTTTAACCCCCCCTGTCACTGACGTGTGGACCCCACACGTCAGGTTTGACCCCAGCCAGCCGCAGTTGACCACTGACGTCATGCTGACGTCATGCTGGCGCAATATATATATTTCTGGATTTAATTTAAATCAGGAAATTCCAGAATATTATTTAAACTTCAAAAATTCATAACTTTTATTCTGTAACTCCAAATTAGACAAATTATATATGAAAAATGATCAGAAAAATCCAATCTATCCATCTGTACTATTTTCATGCATGATCAAACAAGTTAAATTGATGTTTTTAACAGAACAAGGAAAAGCACTTTAAAAGGCCATGTTTGAGTTTGAAATTTGAATCTTTGATTCAAATTTGTTCAAACCTTTCTGGTTTTAGTTGCATTAGCCCAACACACTCATATTGCCATGTTTCATGCATGCATCATATTGTTGCACATTGTTTGGTGATGGTTGTATATCGGTGTCCTTTGCGACAGGTTCTGCCTCCGAGGAGTACCGTGATTACCCTAACGAAGAACCGTATCAGTGCATCGAACCATCAGGCAATCAACCAACCATTTGATCATATCGATACAATCCCATGTTCTCGCTCCTGCTCTCTTTTACTGCATTAGGACAACGCGTTTCAAACTGCTGTGTGCTACAGTAGTTGAACCCATTTCCTCTGCATGACCTGTCATTGCCACAGTAACTAGATGAAACCCTCTAGCATGGGTAGGAGTTGATTGAGCCATATGTATGTGTTGCTCCTACCTTGCTATGCCTGCTATGCTTAGGGTCGTGTCAGGTCTGGTTCATCTGGGTGATGGGCTAGAGTGAAATGATTATGTCAGTAATGAGAGTGGTGTGGTGAACACGATTTGGTAAAGGTATCGATGAGAGGCCATGTAGGAGTACATGGTGGGTTGTTTCATTGAAGCCGACCTTAAGCACTGAGATCTGTATGTGTGATTTAAGATACAGCTACTACCATGCATTGGGCCCTGAAATATGACCCCGCTCGACTTCTTATTCACCCTAGCTCTCTGTCCAAGAGTTGCAAGTAGTTTCTGGTGTTTGTAGCGTACTGGAGGCCGTGGACAGCGCTGACCGTAGGGGTGGGCTGTGATGCGGTAGGTACGTGGCACGGTGTACCGAATACCCGTTAGGTATCTCGGGAACCCTGTTCACATCGTTCGGGGCCGTATGGGAAACCTCGGCCGGACTCCCTGCGGATGGAACCTGGATAGGCGATAAACCTGGACTAGAGGCTTAAGTGTTTAGGTAGGTCGTGGTCTACACCCACGTCGGCTTTCGCTTGAAGTCTGCCGAGCACATGTCGTGTGCAGACGCTAAGTGGTGGAAACATGTATGAAGAAGTACACCCCTGCAGGGTTAACATGATCTATTCGAATAGCCGCGTCCGCGATAAAGGACTACTTGGTTGCCTGTACAGTTCATAGACAAGTAAATGGAAACTACTAAAAGCCTCAAGATAAGTGTGAGTGCCGAGGATGGCTCTTCCGTAGGAAGACGGAGGTGGATCCTCGGTAGTGTATTGAAGTGGTGAGTAGTGGACTCGTGTGCGCAAAACCATTTCTAGTTGGAGTACCATAGGATAGTCCAGCCAAGAGTCAAAGCTGGCTTGCTGCAATAACTCCACCAACCCTTCTTGATAATATGCATGTATGTAGGATCTGATGTAAGTCTTGCTGAGTACCTTTGTACTCATGTTGCTATAATTTACATTTTTTACAGAAGACGCTGCAACCCCTTCTGATGGGTTCTATGTAGACGTTGACATCAACGAGTAGGCTAAGGACCCAGGTGGTGACCCTGAGCTTGTGAAGGACCACGTAGTATAGCTAGGCATTCCAAGCCTCTTTTATTTTACTAGTTGTCTGTACTCGGACAAGTTACTTCCGCTGTTGGTTTGTATGACTGTATGACTTGAATGCTGGGTCGTGTGACCCGTATCTTTGTGTATGCTATGTATGGCTCCCTGAGCCTTAAATAAAATACTTGTGTCGTAGAGTCATGTTGTGATGCTTCGTTGTATTTGCACATATCGAGCATATTGTGTGTATGATTGAAATGCTTGGTATGTGTGGGATCTGACTATCTAGTTGTTTATCCTTAGTAACCTCTCTTACCGGGAAATGTCTCCTAGTGTTACCGCTGAGCCATGGTAACTTGCTACTGCTCTGGAACACTTAGGCTGGCCGGCATGTGTCCTTCTTCGTTCCTGTGTCTGTCCCTTCGGGGAAATGTCACGCATTGAGTACCGGAGTCCTGTTAGCCCGCTACAGCCCGGTTTACCGGAGTCCTGCTAGCCCAGTGCTACAGCCCGGACCCACTTGCTGATGACCGACACGTTCGAAGCTGGGTCATGGATGCCTGTCCCTGTAAGTCTGTGCCACTTTGGGTTTACGACTAGTCATGTCAGCCCGGGCTCCTTATCATATGGATGCTAGCGACACTATCATATACGTGAGACAAAAGGTGCAAACGGTCCCGGGCAAAGGTAAAGCGACACCCGTGGGGATACCGTGCGTGAGGCCGCAAAGTGATATGAGGTGTTATCGGCTAGATCGATGTGACATCGAGTCGGGGTCCTGACATCCGCACTCAAGACTATCCCCACGCCTGGCCCTTTGCAGTCTGGGGCCTGGACATGGTGGGACCATTCAAGACGGCACGAGGTGGCTTGACTCACCTACTTGTCGCAGTGGACAAGTTCACCAAGTGGGTGGAGGTGAAACCCATCAAGAAATTGAATGGTCCGACTGCAGTGACCTTCATCGCTGATATCACAACTCGGTACGGCATCTCACACAGCATCATCACCGACAATGGCAGGAATTTTGCCAAAGGCACCTTGGCCCGTTTTTGCGCGACACAGGGCATCCGACTGGACTTAGCGTCCGTTGCCCATCCGCAGTCAAACGGCCAGGTGGAGCGAGCAAACGGCCTCATCTTATCTGGCATCAAGCCTCGACTCATCATACCGCTGGAGCGATCTGCCGGCTGTTGGCTTGAGGAGCTGCCAGCCGTCCTCTGGAGTCTGCGCACGACTCCAAACAAGTCAACCGGCTTCACACCATTCTTCCTCGTCTATGGCGCCGAAGCCGTCATCCCAACGGACATAGAGTTCGACTCCCCGCGAGTCACCATGTACACCGAGGAAGAAGCAGAAGAAGCACGTCAAGACGGCATCGATCATGCTGGAAGAGGGCCGGCTGTTGGCACTCAGTCGGTCCAGCATCTACCAGCAGAGTCTGCGTCGATACTACAACAGGAAGGTTAGGCCAAGATCTTTTCAAGAAGGCGACCTTGTGCTCCGGCTGATCCAGCGAACAGCCGGCTAGCACAAGCTGTCGGCACCTTGGGAAGGCCCCTTCATCATCAGCAAGGTGCTAGGGAACGACGCCTACTATTTGATCGACACCCAGAAGCCCCGAGCGCGCAAGAGGGACGAGTCCGGCAAAGAGACAGAGCGCCCGTGGAATGCAAATCTTCTTCGAAGATTTTACAATTGATGCAGTATGTATCACACTACCCCTTTGTATTAAAGTACTAAGACTTTGGGCCCCCTGAGACAAGCTCGGGGACTGCCCTTTTTGTTATCTGTACGGTAAGAATTATGCCTCCAAGTACATTACTTTCATTACAAGCCGCTTGGCACCCGGCCTGACTAGTCAGCCCGGGGACTCGCCACCTTGCGCTATGAGAAGCTTCCCGCAGTCAGACAAGTAGTGTGCGGTGCCCAATCCGCCTCCTGGCAAAGCCGCAGCTCGTAGAGCGACTGTGAGGCAGGCAGGAGTGAGGAAGAACAGGCACCCACACGAAAAATGGCTAAGGGCCTAAAGCACGAACATAGCATAAGACGGCCTCCAGCATTTCTGAAGCGGAAGGCCGACTCATGAGTAGCCGGCTCGCCGTCTTTATTAGCCTCTATTAAGGACGGCCGACTCTTGGGTAGTCGGCATGTCGCTTTCTATCCGACTTGCTAAAGAAACTCTAAACGGCCAAGTCCTTGCCTTCCCGAAGTAGCCAAGAACTTGACCCAGCGACAGTTCACAGAGCGGCTGCTCGACTGACAAGGCAGCGAATAAAGGAAGGCGGCAAAAGGAAAAGCCTAAAGAGTAGTAACCAAGGAAAGACGGAAAGCAGATTAATATTTACATAGGCCCTTGGCCGAATCTTCGAATAGAAGTTCAAGATACAACCCGCGGGTGGAATTGTTCGAATCTAGCAAAGTTTTCAAAAGATTACTAATACAGACAAACAGAGGCGAAAAAAGCAGCCTAGGAGGCGGCATCTGGGATTGGAGGATCGGAGGAGACGGCGGTGTCAGGCGCCGGGGCAGTCGGCTGGGAGGTCTCGGTTTGATCGCCTCCGACGGCAGTCATTTTCTCTTGACACGGCTCGTTGCTCGAGGCACGATCGAGCTGAGGCTGGCCACCTGCTCCGTCTTCTGGCACCTCTGCCTCGCCTTCGGCCTCCGCCTCGTCCTCCTCCTCAGTGCTGGAGTCGATCACCTCCGTCGAGTCCTCACCATACTTCGGGTTCATCCCGAACCACTCTGCCGGCACTTCCTCGCCGCCTTCAGCTCGCTCGGGCACGAAGACGCTGGTGTTCGTGTACTCGGCGATGGCCGCCACACGCTCGATAAGGGCGCCCTCCACGGCCTCCATCTCGGCCTGGGCTTTTGACCGGAACGCGGCCAGATGGTCCAGGTCCAGCCCTGGATACCATGCCTTGACGAACTCCAAGGACCGGGGCGCTCTGGCCCGGGCCGAGGAGCCCTTCCAGGCCTCAAGACGGCCGGCAGCGACTTCCAGCCAGTCGGTGGTCTGACTGGCGGTGCGCAGAGCCAGCATATCCGGCCACAAAGCGGCAACCGCCTAGGCGCCGGCACGCTGAAGCCGGTGCTTCTGCCGGTGGGCTGGACGAAGACGGGCTTCAATGCTCGGGAGCTGTTCATCAATGGTTCGGGGGGCATTGGCAGCAATCTCCTCACCATTCGCCCTTCGCGCCTCACGAGCAGCCTCGATGGCCAGAGGGACCGCTTGCGAGTGACCAGGGAAGAAGTCTGCCCAAACAAAAAGAAGCAAGCCGAAAAATCAGAAGTCGGCCTGGCACATAGTCGGCAGCCCGAAGAAACGAAAGAAACGTACCATCCACAATATCCTCGATCTCGTGGAAGCCGGAGGTCAGCATCGCCTCCCTGTCAGTCCAGGAGGAGCGCTCGCTTTCGAACTCGGCCAGGAGAGCGGCTTCCTTCTTCTCGGCCTCGTCCTGCGCCTTCTTGAGCATCTCCTTCTGCTCGGCCAGCTGCGCCGCCAGCAGGTCGCGCTCCGTGGCGAGCCTGTCACACTCCTCCTCCTTGGCGCGACTGGCGGTATTGGCCTCGCCCAGCTACTCCTGAAGAGCGGCGTTGGCTCCTGAAAAACGAAAGAGGAAACAAATCAGTCGTCAGCAAAGAAGATCGCCGGGAAGGTCCGGCCCGACTGCTCAGCAGTCGGCCCGAATCTCGGGGACTACAGCCCGCGGGTGCGCCAGCGCGCCCCCGCGAAGAAAAAGAGCTCACTCCGGCTTTCCGACAAGTCGGCAGCCCGCTTGCTCAACTCCTCAACATTGCAGTTGAAGGCAGTGGCACGGAGGTTGTGATACTCCTGCAAATAAGTCATTGAAGACAAAGTTAGTGTATGGAACTCGCCAGAGGGAGTTCCGAACCGCCTGCTCAGCAACCGGTCCGGAACTCGGGGACTACACCCAGTGGGTGCGCTGGCGCGCCCTCACAGAGAAAAACAAGAATCAAGAAGGAGAAGAAACTTACTCGGACGGCCATTCGCGCGGCCAGGTGCACTCTGGTGCAGGCTTGAAGGGCGTCACCTTCGGCCCGCAACTTCGCCTGGACTTCCAGGAGCAATTGATTTAGCGTCCCAGTGCCGCCTCCACGCACCCACCTGGTGGGCGCGGCGCTTGTGGCCTCGGCGTCTAGAGTTGCCGAGCTGGCAGCGCCGATCTCCCGAGGTCACGGCGCTGAGGTCGCCCTCTGAAGACGGCGACGCATCGGCGAGGCGACTTGGAGAAGCAACCGCGCTTCGGCCTCGTCCATGGCCCGCGGCTCCGACGGATCCACCGGCTGTTTGCCGTGTGGTCTCCCAGACGGCGGTGGAGGCGGCGGCGGCACGAGAGCGTCCGACATGGAGGCCTCGCCGCTCTCCTTCTCCGCAATGGGGTTCTCGGTGCCGGCTCCCCCGGTCTGCCCCGTGAACTCCGGAGGCGGCGGTGCAGACGATAGTGGGGGGACGAGCATCGCCGATCAGCGACGCGCGGCCTCCTCGGCACGCCGTCTCGCCACAAGGGCGGCTTCGGCATCGTCCAGCTTTTTCTGGGCGGAGGCGGCCGCCCTGTCGGCCTCCGCCTTCTCCAAACGCGTGGCCTCCTCCTCCTCGCGCTTCTCCCGCGCATTCCGCTCTGTCGCCTCCCGGAGGTCGGCGGCAGGGTCGGGCCGCCGAGTATTGGCGGACGTCTCTGCCGACCCCATGACGGAGGGGACGGCGACTCTCTCAAGGGAAAGAGGGGCTCTGAAGAAGAATGGAGGGAGTATATAAATGAAGACTCGGACAAGATTCAATGAAGAAAATAAAAGAGCGTAAAGACTTACGTGGATACTAGCGGCGGCTTTCTCACTCCCCTTCGGAAGCGGTTGGCCATCGCGGCCGCCTCCTCTCGTCTGGTCGCGGCGGCCGCCCCCTTGAGATTTTTCAGTTTGCCGCCGGGCGCACTCGGCCCGGCGTGACGCCTCTTCGCGCCGCCTTGGCCGGCGGAGGGGCCGGCGCCCGACGGGCCGATCCTCATCTGGTGGCGCAGAGCGACTTCGCCTTCGGCTCGTCATCAGGCCAGTCGGCGAAGGTGGCCGAGGGCCTGAAGTCGCCTTCTGCTCCTCCTCCCCCGCCTTCGGCATCGGCTTCCATCGCCGCCGCTGTCACATCCTAGCTAGTCATGCATTAGAGTGTTGCATCATGTTTACTCTTTCATCAGAAACTTGAAATGGGGATGACAGAACCCCCAGTCCCCTCTGAAACCAACTAGGGTTTACTAAAATAATTTTCAATGAACCTGAAATGCCCTTCTAAAATGCCCATCATTTTTGCCTTGGTTCAGAACCTCTGCCAAAAGTGGTGCACATTTTTCTAGGCCATCCTAGGGTTTTTGAATTAAATCATAGATATTTGAATTTGGGCATTTAAAATAATATAAAATATTTAAATGCTCAAATATCTCCAAACTAAAATGTTCCATGTTGGAAATAATCCAACTATGGACCAGGAGTAGTTTGGTGATTTTTGGAGTTGCCTGGGTATTTTATTTAATTCAACAAAGTTGCAAGTATATTAAATAAAACAGAAAACAGAAAAATAAATAAAAGGAGTAGACTTACCTGGACCTACCTGCCCAGCCCAGCCGGCCCAGCACTGTGCTGGCCCGTGCCAGCCAGCTGCTTCCCCTTGCCAGAGCAGGCAGGGAGGTGAGCATGGCGCGCCCGAGCTCGCCACGCACCACCCAGCCTCTCTGCATCGCCCTGGTCGCCGTTGCGCCGCGTGGATCGTCTTCTGGTCGTCGCCACGACCTCGCCGACACCCCATTCACTCTCCCCCGGCTCTCCCTCGCTCTCTCTCCCGCCGACCGAACACCACCGTCGCCACCGTTCGCCGTAGCAGTCGTCTCCGACCACCCCTCGCTCCCCCGATTAGCTCAGAAGCTCCGCCTCGACTCCCTCTTCCTCCCCACCGCTCCACGGGTCTCCGGAAGCCCTGCATCGCCGCCACGTCGCCGTTCCCCTCTTCGGACTCCGACCACCGTCGCCGTCAAATTCGTCGTCTCCGACGCGTCCCCGAGCCCGCTTCGACGCCCACTGCAACCGCGGTGAGCCCCCGGAACGTTTCCCCCTTCTTCCCTGGTCTCTCCCGACCCCTAGGCCCTAGCTCCACCTCGACCGAGAGCTCCACGCCGCCGGCGATGTCGCCGTCGTGGCCACGGTCGCCGTGGCGCCCAACCGAGCACACCATCGTGCTCCACACATCACCAGGAGCACGTAGAACGCACCAATGCCTCCCCAAACCCCCTGCAACACTGATCCCGACCGCACCCAAACTCCGGCCGCCGTAGCCGAGCTCGCCGCCGTCGACTCCGGCCACCCCGACCCCAACGGGCTCCGCCAAGAGATGCGGGTTGTCCTCAGCTCCACTCCGGTGGCCTCCGCGGTCCATTTGGTGGCCGAAACGACCAAAACCACTCTCGCCGCCGCGCTAATGGTCGCCGCCGGCCAGAACTCCGGCGGGCTGACGTGGCCTAGTTAATTAGTCACTAACCCCCCCACCTACTGACGCTGACAAGTGGGCCCCAGGGCTTAGTCAAAGCTAACCAGCCCGGGTCAACGCGGGATTAGCCCCTGTGTCACTGACGTGTGGACCCCACACGTCAGCTTTGACCCGAGCCAGCCCTGTTGACCTGCTGATGCCACTGTGACGTCAGGCTGACGCAGTAATTGAATTTCTGGATTTAAATTAAATCAGGAAATTCCAGAATATTAATTAAACTTCGAAAATTCATAACTTTTATTCTGTAACTCCAAATTGGACAAATTATATATGAAAAATGATCAGAAAAATCCAATCTATCCATCTGTACTATTTTCATGCATGATCAAACAAGTTAAATTGATGTTTTAATCAGAACAAGGAAAAGCACTTTAAAAGGCCATATTTGAATTTGAAATTTGAATCTTTGATTCAAATTTGTTCAAACCCTTCTGGTTTTAGTTGCATTAGCCCAACACACTCATATTGCCATGTTTCATGCATGCATCATATTGTTGCATATTGTTTGGTGATGTTTGTGTATCGATGTCCTTCGCGACAGGATCTGTTCCCGAGGAGTACCGTGATTACCCTAACGAAGAACCGTATCCGTGCATCGAACCATCAGGCAAGCAACCAACCATTTGATCATATCGATACAATCCCATGTTCTCGCTCCTGCTCTCTTTTACTGCATTAAGACAACGCGATTCAAACTGCTGTGTGCTACGGTAGTTGAACCCATTTCCTCTGCATGACCTGTCATTGCCACAGTAACTAGATGAAACCCACTAGCATGTGTAGGAGTTGATTGAGCCCTATGTATGTGTTGTTCCTACCTTGCTATGCCTGCTATGCTTAGAGTCGTGTCAGGTCTGGTTCATCTGGGTGATGGGCTAGAGTGAAATGATTATGTCGGTAATGAGAGTGGTGTGGTGAACACGATTTGGTAAAGGTATCGATGAGAGGCCATGTAGGAGTACATGGTGGGTTGTTTCATTGAAGCCGACCTTAAGCACTGAGATCTGTATGTGTGATTTAAGAATCAGCTACTACCATGCATTGGGCCCGAAACCAATGGACCCTCTCGACTTCTTATTCACCCTAGTTCTCCGTCCAGGAGTTGCAAGTAGTTTCTGGTGTTTGTAGCCTACTGGAGGCCGTGGACAGCGCTGACCGTAGGGGTGGGCTGTGATGCGGTAGGTACGTGGCACGGTGTACCGAATACCCGTTAGGTATCTCGGGAACCCTGTTCACATCGTTCGGGGCCGTATGGGAAACCTCGGCCGGACTCCCTGCGGATGGAACCTGAATAGGCGATAAACCTGGACTGGAGGCTTAGGTGATTAGGTAGGTCGTGGCCGACACCCACGTTGGGCTTCCGCTTGAAGGTTGCCGAGTACATGTCGTGTAAACGACGGTAAGTGGTGAGAGCGTGTATGAAGAAGTACCCCCTGCAGGGTTAACATGATCTATTCGAATAGCCGCGTCCGCGGTAAAGGACTACTTGGTTGCCTATACAGTTCATAGACAAGTAAATGGAAACTGATAAAAGCCTCAAGATAAGTGTGAGTGCCGAGGATGGCTCTTCCGTAGGAAGACGGAGGTGGATCCTCGGTAGTGTATTGAAGTGGTGAATAGTGGACTCGTGTGCGCAAAACTATTTCAAGTTGGAGTATCGTAGGATAGTCTAGCCAAGAGTCAAAGCTGGCTTGCTGCAATAACTCCACCAACCCTTCTTGATACTATGCATGTATGTAGGATCTGATGTAAGTCTTGCTGAGTACCTTTGTACTCATGTTGCTATAATCTACATTTTTACAGAAGACGCTGCAACCCCTTCTGATGGGTTCTATGTAGACGTTGACATCAACGAGTAGGCTAAAGACCCAGGTGGTGACCCTGAGCTTGTGATGGACCACGTAGTATAGTTAGGCTTCCAAGCCTCTTTTATTTTACTAGTTGTCTGTACTCAGACAAGTTACTTCCGCTGTTGGCTTGTATGACTGTATGACTTGTATGTTGGGTCGTGAGACCCGTACCTTTGTGTATGTTATGTATGGCTCCCTGAGCCTTAAATAAAGTACTTGTGTCATAGAGTCATGTTGTGATGCTTCGTTGTATTTGCACATATCGAGCATATTGTGTGTATGATTGAAATGCTTGGTATGTGTGGGATCTGACTATCTAGTTGTTTATCTTTAGTAGCCTCTCTTACCGGGAAATGTCTCCTAGTGTTACCGCTGAGCCATGGTAGCTTGCTACTGCTCTGGAACACTTAGGCTGGCCGGCATGTGTCCTTCTTCGTTCCTGTGTCTGTCCCTTCGGGGAAATGTCACGCTTTGAGTACCGGAGTCCTGTTAGCCCGCTACAGCCCGGTTTACCGGAGTCCTGCTAGCCCAGTGCTACAGCCCGGACCCACTTGCTGATGACCGACACGTTCGAAGCTGGGTCATGGATGCCTGTCCCTGTAAGTCTGTGCCACTTTGGGTTTACGACTAGTCATGTCAGCCCGGGCTCTTTATCATATGGATGCTAGCGACACTATCATATACGTGAGCCAAAAGGCGCAAACGGTCCCGGGAAAAGGTAAGACGACACCCGTGGGGATACCGTGCGTGAGGCCGCAAAGTGATATGAGGTGTTACCAGCTAGATCGATGTGACATCGAGTCGGGGTCCTGACAGCGTTGGCATCAGAGCCGGACTGCCTGTAGGTTCTCCAAGCCAAACTGGTCGATGTTGAGTCTAGAAATTCTTTAGTTATATGTAGGGGAATTGTTTGTGGGTTGGAACGTAAGGCTCTTTTTACTCCTTATACCTTATGACTTTCTGATCTGAGTCAGTCCATTCTTCCACCGGGGGTTAAGGAATTAGGATCTGCTCTCTCTATCAGGATCACGAGTTACTAATCAGTAGTACCTTATAAGTTTAATGGTTACAAGCCTAGTTCAGTTCTACTACCACATCATGTTGCCAGAATGGTTTCAGAACTTTGATGTGATGATGTTGAGTGTGTACGAAATCCTTTGTCAAATGTCTCAAAATCCTTTTTGAGCATTTACAGCTGTTATGCTGCCGAAATTTTGCTAGAAATTCTAATGCCTTTGCATTATGATTATGCTTTCAGATGGCCACTCGCGACCTCAATCAAGTGGTTCGCCTGACTCGATGCCTAGATGTACCCGGCCATACTGCTAAGTTGGTCAGGGTAATGACTGAGGCTGGATATCGCTGGTATCCTGAGTACACGGTCGAAGAGCAATTCCGAGACTTTAACCAAAGCCAGTATCTCTGCACTGTCAGGATATTTCCATGTTATCCTGGATCCACTGAGCCTCTTCACTGCTCCTATGGACTCGGGGTTACTATTGAGATGGCTGTGCAGGATGCCGCCTACTCTATGATGACCATTATGCGAGTCAGATCTGGTCTATTTCGGGACTCTGACTTCCGGTATATGCCAGGATCACTTCCGGGAGCACAAGGGTATCTCCAGGCTATCTATGCTGACTCCACTCAGGAGGATTCACGGACTCGCACCACTGCTGAGATGCTCGAGGATAAGGACCGTGAAAATCGGGCCTTAAGGTTAGAGCTCTTCAATACCCGTGCTGACCACTGGGCCACTTTGACTCGGTTCGCATCGGCGGTGCAAGCTGGATATTCAGATATGCGCGATCTCTATCCTGTGAGATCTGCTCTGCCAGACGTGATGGTTTGGCGTGATGTAGGAGGCATCACCCCACCTCGCGGTCCCCGCAGGCCACCGTTTGTTGGTCCAAGACCTCATCCTAGCCCCTATGGTCCACAAGCTCCGCGAGATCGTCTGTTTCCGGATGAACATGTTGAGCTTCCAGGCTATGGAGGTGACTTCTACGAGGACTACTACGGATCGGTCTGAGTTAGTGGTAGTACCACTAGTTCGCACTAGCTGTGTCGTCTATCGTCCCGCGTGACTCGTGGGTTATGACCTAGTTTGTACTCCTTCCGGAGGTGTAGAAAAATAATGTATAGGAGCTTGGAATGCCTCCGATGAGATGTAATCCTTTTCTCACCGTAATAGTACTTTGTTTGGTCTTGTACTAAACCTTGTATGGTGTGTATGACGATGGAATAAAGAAGTAGTTTCTGTATCTACCATGTCATACGGATGATCATCTTGCATTCCGAGTTATTTCTTACATTATGTATCCCATGTCGGAATTTCATCATTCTGACTAAATCATTGTCTTGTTCACCTAGGATGGTCAACACGCGCGCCAACCCTGCTTCCCAAGAGCAGGCCGAAGGCAGTGAAGCCAGGAATGAAAATCTGCCTCATCCTCCTTCACTAGCCGAGGTGATGATGGAAGCTGAGAGAAACAAGCGGGAGACAAACCGTTTGTTGGAGCGTATTGAACAGAATACAGCACACCATCAGAGGGCTAACGTGGTGTCACTCAGTGATTTTATCAAATTGCATCCACCCACGTTCCACCACTCCGTCGAGCCTCTTGACGCTGATGACTGGCTTCGCAGTATCTCTCACAAGCTGCGTTCTGCGCTGGTAGCGGAGGCTGACAAGGTCACCTTTGCCGCATATCATCTTGAAGGCCCCGCCAGTCTATGGTGGGAGAATTATGGAGCTATGCGCCCAGCAGGCCATGTCACAACTTGGGCTGAGTTCAGTGAGGCTTTCCGTGAACATCACATTCCGGAGGGTCTCATGGACCGTAAACGTGAAGAATTTTGCAGTTTCACCCAAGGCCGACTTTCTGTGGATGTCTATAGCAGAGAGTTCGGTAATCTCGCCCGATATGCAACTGAGGAAGTGTCTACTGACGCCAAGAAGCAAGCAAGGTTCCGTAAGGGCCTTAGTCCTGAGCTTCGCCGCGACCTCCGTCTGCATGAGTGCACATCTTTTTCGAAACTTGTCAACAAAGCCATCAGTGCTGAAACTGGTCAGACTGACTATGACGCAACACGCAAGCATGGACGTGACACGGGTTCCTCATCCGGTGCTGGTCCTCAGAAGCGCCGCGTGTGGGTACCCAACACCGCCCTGCCACCCAGGTTCACACCGAGGCCATCCTTCCAGGCGCCTCGCCCTGTTCAACAGTCTGCACCAACCAAGCCCTATGGGGGTCCAACCAATAATGCTCCTCCACGCACCAGTTCCGTGACTTGTTTCAAGTGTGGGGAATCTGGTCACTATATGCGGGAGTGCCCCCAGACCAACCCCAATCAATCTGCTAAAGCTGTTGGCCGTGGCAAGCCGACAGGGAAAGTATTCCACGCTAAACCGGTCACCGCTTCACGTGGCCATGTCAACTGTATCTCTGCCGAAGAAGCTCAAGAAGATCCCAACGTCGTTCTCGGTACGCTTCTTGTTAATTGCCACCCGGCATCTGTTCTTTTCGATACAGGAGCCTCTCATTCTTTTATATCTGAAAACTATGCTCGTTTGCATAACGTTGCATTCTGTGACTTGCCATCCTCCATGGTAATTCAAACTCCGGGATCCAAATGGCAAACCTCTAGAGTAAGCCATGGAAATGAAATCCAAGTCGATAGACTTGTTTTCCTCGCATCTTTGATAGCCCTTAAATCTTCAGATATTAATATCATTTTGGGTATGGACTGGATGTCAGCTCATCAAGCCAAAATTGATTGCTTCTCTAGGACTGTTCAACTCACCCATCCTTCGGGGAAGATAGTCAATGTCTTGACCCGAATAGCCAAGCGACAATTATATTCTCTTAACGCCAGCCCTTTGCCAGACCTTGAGGACGTTCCGGTAGTCCGTGACTTCCCGGATGTCTTTCCAGAGGAATTGCCAGGTATTCCACCCGACAGGGATGTTGAGTTCGTAATAGATCTCATTCCAGGAACCGTTCCGATTGCTAGAAGACTTTATAAGATGGCACCCCTAGAACTAGCCGGGCTTAAGAAACAACTCGATGAATCCTTGAAAAAGGGTTTCATCCACCCTAGTTCATCTCCGTGGGCTTGCCCCGTTCTATTCGTCAAGAAGAAGGATGGTACGGACCGGATGGTTGTAGATTACCGACCTGTCAACCTGGTCACAATCAAAAACAAATATCCACTTCCCAGGATCAACGATCTGTATGATCAGCTTGCTGGATCCTCAGTCTTCTCCAAGATGGATTTGAGGTTGGGCTACCATCAAATCAAAATCAGAAACGGGGACATTCCTAAAACGGCCTTTGTTACTCGTTATGGCCAATACGAGTACACCGTCATGTCCTTCGGATTAACCAACGCTCCAGCCACCTTTTCTCGGTTAATGAACTCAATCTTCATGGAGTATTTGGATAAATTCGTCGTAGTTTATCTCGATGATATACTCATCTACTCCAAGAACAAGGAAGAACATGCCGAACATCTAAGGCTAGTGTTGAAGAAACTTCGAGAGCATCGCCTTTATGCCAAATTTTCAAAATGTGAATTCTGGTTGTCAGAAGTGACCTATCTGGGTCATGTAATATCTGGTAAAGGTATTGCTGTTAACCCTGAGCGAGTTCAAGCCGTCCTTGATTGGACTCCACCTGAATCGGTCAAGCAAGTTCGGAGTTTTCTGGGCTTAGCGAGCTATTGTCGTCGCTTTGTCGAGAACTTCTCCAAAGTTGCCAAACCTCTAACCGAACTCCTCAAGAAAGATAAGAAGTTCGAATGGACTCCACAATGTGAGCACAGCTTTCAGGAACTGAAAAGACGCCTGACTTCTGCTCCCGTACTGGTACCGCCAGACTTCTCCAAGAACTTTGTTATCTACTGCGACGCCTCGCGACAAGGACTAGGTTGCATTCTCATGCAAGATCGACACGTAATTGCTTACGCTTCACGGCAATTGCACCCACATGAGGGGAATTATCCCACTCATGATCTAGAGCTTGCAGCCGTAGTCTATGCACTTAAGACCTGGCGACATTACCTCCTCGGTAATCGTTGCGAAATATTCACTGATCACCAAAGTCTGAAGTACATCTTCACCCAACCGGATCTGAATCTCAGGCAAAGACGTTGGGTTGAATTGATCACAGACTTCGACTTAGGAATAACCTACACCCCAGGGAAAGCCAACGTCATGGCTGATGCGCTAAGTCGTAAATCTTATTGTAACAACCTGATGTTACAACAAAGTCAACCGCTTCTCCATGAGGAATTTCGAAAGCTTAACCTTCACATTGTTCCTCAAGGTTTTCTCTCCACCTTGGTGGCAAAACCTACCCTTACGGATCAAATTATCAAAGCACAGAAGGTAGATCCGGGAATCTCCCGCATCAAGAGGAACATTCAGAAAGGAATTGCGAATTGCTTCTCCGTTAATGATCAAGGAGTCGTATACTTCGGGGATCGACTAGTGGTTCCCAAGGTGCGCAACCTGAGGCGATTGATCCTTAAGGAAGCCCATGAATCTCCTCTCACCATTCATCCCGGTAGTACAAAAATGTATCAGGACCTACGCCAGAGGTTCTGGTGGACTAGGATGAAGAGAGAAATTGCTCAGTATATTGCCAATTGCGACGTCTGCCGTCGTGTAAAAGCAGAGCATCAACGGCCTGCTGGCACCCTTCAACCATTAGCTATTCCTGAATGGAAATGGGATAAAATTGGTATGGATTTCATTACCGGTTTTCCCAGGACCAAAAGAGGGAATAATGCTATTTTCGTCGTGGTCGATCGTCTTTCCAAAGTAGCTCATTTCTTACCTGTTCGTGAGAGTATAACCGCTAGTCAGCTGGCAGACTTATACATCTCCCGAATAGTGTCCCTCCATGGTGTTCCTTTGGAAATCAATTCGGATCGAGGAAGTCTCTTCACCTCTCGATTTTGGGAAAGCTTCCAAAATGCTATGGGAACTCGTCTCTCCTTTAGCACCGCTTTCCACCCTCAGTCAAGTGGTCAAGTGGAACGCGTCAATCAGATTCTAGAAGACATGCTTCGAGCCTCTGTTATCTCGTTCGGAATGGACTGGGAGAAGTGCCTTCCATTTGCCGAATTCGCTTACAACAACAGCTATCAATCTAGCTTGGGTAAAGCCCCTTTTGAAGTTCTCTATGGACGACGATGTCGAACACCCCTTAACTGGTCAGAGACCGGGGAAAGACAATTCTTTGGCCCGGATATGATTCAGGAAGCAGAAGAACAAGTTCGTATCGTTCGTGAAAAGTTGAAAACAGCCCAATCCCGTCAAAAGAGTCAATATGACCGAAAACATAAGGCTATGACTTTCGAGGTTGACGAGAAGGCTTATCTTCGGGTCACCCCTCTGAAGGGAACCCATCGCTTCGTTATCAAAGGCAAATTGGCTCCTCGTTACATTGGACCCTTTCGTATTCTCGCCAAACGAGGAGAAGTTGCCTACCAATTGGAACTACCTCCGCACCTCTCCAGAGTTCACGATGTCTTCCACGTCTCTCAACTCAGGCGTTGCTTCTCGGATCCTATCCGTGAAGTGGACCACGAAACGCTTGATCTCCAAGATGATCTTACATATCGAGAGTACCCCATTCGTATCCTCGATCAGGCCGAGCGTACCACCCGACGTCATAATATCAAGTTTCTCAAAGTTCAATGGTCGCACCATTCTGAAGATGAAGCAACTTGGGAAAGGGAGGATCGTCTTCGACTTGAATATCCCGCTTTCTTCTCGGAGGAACCCAAATCTCGGGACGAGATTCTTTTGAGTGGGGGTGAGTTGTCACATCCTAGCTAGTCATGCATTAGAGTGTTGCATCATGTTTACTCTTTCATCAGAAACTTGAAATGGGGATGACAGAACCCCCAGTCCCCTCTGAAACCAACTAGGGTTTACTAAAATAATTTTCAATGAACCTGAAATGCCCTTCTAAAATGCCCATCATTTTTGCCTTGGTTCAGAACCTCTGCCAAAAGTGGTGCCCATTTTTCTAGGCCATCCTAGGGTTTTTGAATTAAATCATAGATATTTGAATTTGGGCATTTAAAATAATATAAAATATTTAAATGCTCAAATATCTCCAAACTAAAATGTTCCATGTTGGAAATAATCCAACTATGGACCAGGAGTAGTTTGGTGATTTTTGGAGTTGCCTGGGTATTTTATTTAATTCAACAAAGTTGCAAGTATATTAAATAAAACAGAAAACAGAAAAATAAATAAAAGGAGTAGACTTACCTGGACCTACCTGCCCAGCCCAGCCGGCCCACCACTGTGCTGGCCCGTGCCAGCCAGCTGCTTCCCCTTGCCAGAGCAGGCAGGGAGGTGAGCATGGCGCGCCCGAGCTCGCCACGCACCACCCAGCCTCTCTGCATCGCCCTGGTCGCCGTTGCGCCGCGTGGATCGTCTTCTGGTCGTCGCCCCGACCTCGCCGACACCCCATTCACTCTCCCCCGGCTCTCCCTCGCTCTCTCTCCCGCCGACCGAACACCACCGTCGCCACCGTTCGCCGTAGCAGTCGTCTCCGACCACCCCTCGCTCCCCCGATTAGCTCAGAAGCTCCGCCTCGACTCCCTCTTCCTCCCCACCGCTCCACGGGTCTCCGGAAGCCCTGCATCGCCGCCACGTCGCCGTTCCCCTCTTCGGACTCCGACCACCGTCGCCGTCAAATTCGTCGTCTCCGACGCGTCCCCGAGCCCGCTTCGACGCCCACTGCAACCGCGGTGAGCCCCCGGAACGTTTCCCCCTTCTTCCCTGGTCTCTCCCGACCCCTAGGCCCTAGCTCCACCTCGACCGAGAGCTCCACGTCGCCGGCGATGTCGCCGTCGTGGCCACAGTCGCCGTGGCGCCCAACCGAGCACACCATCGTGCTCCACACATCACCAGGAGCACGTAGAACGCACCAATGCCTCCCCAAACCCCCTGCAACACTGATCCCGACCGCACCCGAACTCCGGCCGCCGCAGCCGAGCTCGCCGCCGTCGACTCCGGCCACCCCGACCCCAACGGGCTCCGCCAAGAGATGCGGGTTGTCCTCAGCTCCACTCCGGTGGCCTCCGCGGTCCATTTGGTGGCCGAAACGACCAAAACCACTCTCGCCGCCGCGCTAAGGGTCGCCGCCGGCCAGAACTCCGGCGGGCTGACGTGGCCTAGTTAATTAGTCACTAACCCCCCCCACCTACTGACGCTGACAAGTGGGCCCCAGGGCTTAGTCAAAGCTAACCAGCCCGGGTCAACGCGGGATTAGCCCCTGTGTCACTGACGTGTGGACCCCACACATCAGGTTTGACCCGAGCCAGCCCTGTTGACCTGCTGATGCCACTGTGACGTCAGGCTGACGCAGTAATTGAATTTCTGGATTTAAATTAAATCAGGAAATTCCAGAATATTATTTAAACTTCAAAAATTCATAACTTTTATTCTGTAACTCCAAATTGGACAAATTATATATGAAAAATGATCAGAAAAATCCAATCTATCCATCTGTACTATTTTCATGCATGATCAAACAAGTTAAATTGATGTTTTAATCAGAACAAGGAAAAGCACTTTAAAAGGCCATATTTGAATTTGAAATTTGAATCTTTGATTCAAATTTGTTCAAACCCTTCTGGTTTTAGTTGCATTAGCCCAACACACTCATATTGCCATGTTTCATGCATGCATCATATTGTTGCATATTGTTTGGTGATGTTTGTGTATCGATGTCCTTCGCGACAGGATCTGTTCCCGAGGAGTACCGTGATTACCCTAACGAAGAACCGTATCCGTGCATCGAACCATCAGGCAAGCAACCAACCATTTGATCATATCGATACAATCCCATGTTCTCGCTCCTGCTCTCTTTTACTGCATTAAGACAACGCGATTCAAACTGCTGTGTGCTACGGTAGTTGAACCCATTTCCTCTGCATGACCTGTCATTGCCACAGTAACTAGATGAAACCCACTAGCATGTGTAGGAGTTGATTGAGCCCTATGTATGTGTTGTTCCTACCTTGCTATGCCTGCTATGCTTAGAGTCGTGTCAGGTCTGGTTCATCTGGGTGATGGGCTAGAGTGAAATGTTAATGTCGGTAATGAGAGTGGTGTGGTGAACACGATTTGGTAAAGGTATCGATGAGAGGCCATGTAGGAGTACATCGTGGGTTGTTTCATTGAAGTCGACCTTAAGCACTGAGATCTGTATGTGTGATTTAAGAATCAGCTACTACCATGCATTGGGCCCGAAACCAATGGACCCTCTCGACTTCTTATTCACCCTAGTTCTCCGTCCAGGAGTTGCAAGTAGTTTCTGGTGTTTGTAGCCTACTGGAGGCCGTGGACAGCGCTGACCGTAGGGGTGGGCTGTGATGCGGTAGGTACGTGGCACGGTGTACCGAATACCCGTTAGGTATCTCGGGAACCCTGTTCACATCGTTCGGGGCCGTATGGGAAACCTCGGCCGGACTCCCTGCGGATGGAACCTGAATAGGCGATAAACCTGGACTGGAGGCTTAGGTGATTAGGTAGGTCATGGCCGACACCCACGTTGGGCTTCCGCTTGAAGGTTGCCGAGTACATGTCGTGTAAACGACGGTAAGTGGTGAGAGCGTGTATGAAGAAGTACCCCCTGCAGGGTTAACATGATCTATTCGAATAGCCGCGTCCGCGGTAAAGGACTACTTGGTTGCCTATACAGTTCATAGACAAGTAAATGGAAACTGATAAAAGCCTCAAGATAAGTGTGAGTGCCGAGGATGGCTCTTCCGTAGGAAGACGGAGGTGGATCCTCGGTAGTGTATTGAAGTGGTGAATAGTGGACTCGTGTGCGCAAAACTATTTCAAGTTGGAGTATCGTAGGATAGTCTAGCCAAGAGTCAAAGCTGGCTTGCTGCAATAACTCCACCAACCCTTCTTGATACTATGCATGTATGTAGGATCTGATGTAAGTCTTGCTGAGTACCTTTGTACTCATGTTGCTATAATCTACATTTTTACAGAAGACGTTGCAACCCCTTCTGATGGGTTCTATGTAGACGTTGACATCAACGAGTAGGCTAAAGACCCAGGTGGTGATCCTGAGCTTGTGATGGACCACGTAGTATAGTTAGGCTTCCAAGCCTCTTTTATTTTACTAGTTGTCTGTACCCAGACAAAGTACTTCCGCTGTTGGCTTGTATGACTGTATGACTTGTATGTTGGGTCGTGAAACCCGTATCTTTGTGTATGTTATGTATGGCTCTCTGAGCCTTAAATAAAGTACTTGTGTTGTAGAGTCATGTTGTGATGCTTCGTTGTATTTGCACATATCGAGCATATTGTGTGTATGATTGAAATGCTTGGTATGTGTGGGATCTGACCATCTAGTTGTTTATCTTTAGTAGCCTCTCTTACCGGGAAATGTCTCCTAGTGTTACCGCTGAGCCATGGTAGCTTGCTACTGCTCTGGAACACTTAGGCTGGCCGGCATGTGTCCTTCTTCGTTCCTGTGTCTGTCCCTTCGGGGAAATGTCACGCTTTGAGTACCGGAGTCCTGTTAGCCCGCTACAGCCCGGTTTACCGGAGTCCTGCTAGCCCAGTGCTACAGCCCGGACCCACTTGCTGATGACCGACACGTTCGAAGCTGGGTCATGGATGCCTGTCCCTGTAAGTCTGTGCCACTTTGGGTTTACGACTAGTCATGTCAGCCCGGGCTCTTTATCATATGGATGCTAGCGACACTATCATATACGTGAGCCAAAAGGCGCAAACGGCCCGGGAAAAGGTAAGACGACACCCGTGGGGATACCGTGCGTGAGGCCGCAAAGTGATATGAGGTGTTACCAGCTAGATCGATGTGACATCGAGTCGGGGTCCTGACAGCCGCCCCCAAGTCGGGGTCGTCGACGTCGCTCTCCGCGCGGTCGGGAACATACTCGCGGGGCTGTCTCGTGGCGCCGGCGGCAGGCTGCATAAAAGGATTCTAGTTCAGAAGAAGCTAACAAGAGTCAGAAGCCGGAGTCGGCTGCGGAAAAAGACAAAACAATAGGAAGACGCGACTTACCACCGGTGGAGGGTTGTCGCGCGAGTACGGCTCCTTGCCGAACTGCCAGTCCTCCTCGTACTCGCAGTGCGCGATGTAATTCACCATGTTCGCCACCTCCTTGCGGGGCATCTCCTTGGTGCTCATCCGACTTGGGTCTCGGAGGCCGCTCATCTGACAGATCAGGTGAGGCCGGCCTTGGAGCGGGAGAACTCGGCGCGCCACGAAGGCGGCTAGCAAGTCGGCCCCGACGAGTCCCTCCGACTGCATCAAGACTCGGAGTCGCGCTACGGCGGTGGCTCCGGCGGGAGTCAGCGTCTTGACTCGGTGGGACCAGCTGGGGAGCCGCCCAGTCAGGGGAGCGGCATTGTAAGGCGGCAAGTTGACCCAGTCGCCGTCGAAGGCGAGGTTGTTCACGTAGAAGTACGAGCGCTGCCACATCTTCACCGACTTGATCAGCGTGATGGGAGGAAAGGGGTTGTCGGCCGTCGAGCGCTGCATCGCGATGAAGGCGCCGCACTGGGCCGGCACGCCAGCGATGTGCATGCCGAGCTTAGAAGAGAAGAATTCTCCCCACAGCTCGATGGTGTGGAGGACGCCGAGGAAACCTTCGCACAGAGTGGCGAAGGCGGAGAGCAACACCACCGTATTTGGAGTGAGGTGGTGCGGCTGAAGACTGTGGAACTCCAGGAACGAGCAGAAGAAGCCGCTCGCCGGCAGCCCCAGGCCGCGCATAATGTGCAAGCGGAAGATGACCCGCTCGCCCTCTTCCTGCGCCGGCCGGATTTCCCCCTCCGACGCGGCGCGGGCACGCACGAGGTCCACGCTAGGGAAACGGCGGGTCCGGCGGAGGAACTCGATGTGTTCTTCCTCTACCTCCGAGCCGTCCCATACGCCGGAGCGCACGGCAGGGGCCGCGGCGGAGGAAGAGCTCATCGCCGTGGTATGGCGTGCTCTTGCTCGACGGCGGAGGAAGGAGGGAGAGAAAGCAAGATGAGGCGGGGGAGCAGGGAAGAAGGGCGCGCGAGCTATGCCGCTCCACTTCCCCCCGCCTACTTATAGCCCTGCGGGCTGAGAAGCCGAGGGGGCGGGCGTGGGATTAACTGCGCACGATGCCCCACGCCGCCCCACGATTTACCCACGAAGTTACTGCACGCAGTAACAACGTGGGAAAACCAACCGTCCTCGGCCGCAACGGATCCGTTCGTATGCCGAGGCACGGTAGTGGCGGGCCCCGCCTGACGGCCTGTCCCATCACGCGCGTGGGTGGGCAGACTGTTCTCCCCACGTGGCGCCATGCGATAGGACCGCCCTGATGGCTGCGGGGAAGCGTATCCGGCACGCCGCCTGGCTTCCTGCCGCGACTTTCGAACTGAGGCTCTTCACTGAAGCGCCGACTTTCGACAGTCGGCCCAAGGGAAGACGGCAAACGAGTCCCGGAGTCTGCACTTTTAAAGATTGACGCTGTTGAAGCCCCACAATGCGGCGATCGCAGGGCTTCACCAACTTCGGGGACTACTGTTGGAGTAATGGGCCACGGGTAGGCTAACCCGAGCCCCAGGACATTTCAAGACATCGGGGCAGGCTGCGCCCCTCAGGCCGAGTCCCGGGAGCGACTCCAAGATATGCCGAGTCCCAGACAGCGACTCCCAGATAAGCCGACTCCAAGCTGGCGACTTCCAGGGAGGCCGACTATGGAGAGTCGGCCCAAGACTCCTCCCTTATCCCGAAGTACGACGCGGGGTACGGTCAAGGCATGGCCGTTTCCCCCCTGCTTACGAAGGGCCGGCATGGCTATAGTGAGCCGTATCGCTGGAAGATCTCTGGCGAGATGCGGCACTGTTGCCATGCCTGCCCTGATCTCAGCCACAGTACGCAGTACACTGTGCCCACGACGCCGGCCTGTACGACCCGAAGGCGGTGGGGCCGCCTGTCAGTGGGTGGGCCGAAGGCGGCCTGGGCAACCCGAAGACGGACCTGTGGGAGTCGGCCTCCCTAGAGTCGGCCGACCCCTCCCGGGGCCCCACGAGCCATTAATCAGATAAGATGGGGAATGGGACAGTGATCGCCCGATAGACGGCGGCACTGTTGCCACGACCCGATGACCGAGCCTGCATCATCACGAGTGCCGCTACAGTATCAAGCCTGTCCGTGGGACCCGCCAGTCGGCGGGCCCCAGAAGCCGGCGGGAAGGATGGCGGCCGGAGAGACAGACGGCTGGGACCCGCGCCCAGCCAGATTACTATTGTACCCCCGGGGTGTAAGCCTATATAAACCCCCCGGGGCACCCATGCAAAGGGTTCGGACCTAGAAAGAGAGATAGACCAGAAAGCCCAGGGAGGAGAGAGCTAGCCTTGCCCTCTCCTACCTCCCGAAACAGCTCCAGGAGCACCATTGTAGTCACTTTGCTTTAGTGATCATGCGGAGACCCCGCAGAGCAGCAGTAGGGGTGTTATCTCCTAGGAGAGCCCTGAAGCTGGGTAAGTTCCACCGGCGTGCATGTCTTCGCCTCATCCCGTTTCCAGGCACCGACGACATTCTACTCGCTCCCACCACGATAAGCCATCCTTTGGCATATGTCGTATCCAACCCCCGACATCTCTCTTTGTGTGGTGTGAATAGTTTTATTTTTTTTCGTTTTATTTTTGGTTGAGGGAAGTGCGAATTGATTTGGTACGTACAAGTACAATATTACTACACATTAGGCTTGTCCCTAAAATTCAACCCGCATCTTGTTATATGCCAAAAATTCAGATATCGTGCTCCCAAAACTGGCGCCTTCACAACCCACGCCTTGCTATCCCGAAATTACAACGCGCGCGAAACGTCCCTCCAGCTGCCAAATCCCGACACGCGAAATCCCCCTTCTAACCCTGAGCCGAAAGGGCCGCTAGTTCAAATCGGTGGGGGGTACTTTTGTAACACACCCTACATTTTGGACAAGCGCGTCCCTAAGTCATGCTTCACCCCCTCCCATCGCCCCCTTTTCGCCATTCAAAATCCACGGCCGCCATAACCTCTCCGCTCCAGCTGCGAAACCCCACCCTCGTCCGTACGCCACGTCACTGCTGCCCAGCCGGAGCCTCTTCCCTAACGACGTCCCTCGTCCACCTCCGCGGATGAGGATCCGTCGTCCATCTCGCTGTCCCACCGGTTCAACTGCCCCGTCCTCCACCTCAAAGGAGCTCCCCCGATGATCGCCTCGTCTATCACGGCTGCTCCATCCCCACAGCGCCGCCTTAACCTGCTCCACCGGAACCGCAGCATCCTCACCGACTCCTCGGACGAAGCCGAGGCCTACTCGGCGCCACCAAAGAGGTTGTACACTCATCGCATCACACCTTCTCCTTAAATCGACCTCCCGCACCACCATGGAGCGGCTACCTTGAAGCGGGCGCCACGGGCGACATCTCCACGGCGGCTCTCCCCCGGTGCAAGGCCCCTTCGGCGGCAGCGGCCGTACTAGCCAGATCTGCTGCTGCTGCTCCAGCTCTCGCTCGCTCGCTCGCGCTGCTGCTGCTGCTGCGGCTCTTGCTCGATCGCTCGCTCGCCCTGATGCTGCTGCTGCCGCTCTCCCCCTCGCTCGTGCTGCTTCTCTCCGCCGATTAAGCCACACTTCAGTCGACTGAATCGACTTTTGGGTCAGTCAATTTTCAGGGGTTGGGGGGGGGCTCGCTGGAGTTAAGGAAGAACCACCGGCAGCGGGGACAGGGGCTCGCCAGAGAGGTACCCCAGTATCTATCTTAGGGTTCAGGGTGGGGGGTGGGGGCCTAGAGGGCTGGCCGGGGCGGCGATGGCGAGTTGTTTCGGGGCGGCGAGGCGGCACTGGGGCCGGCGGTTCGGCCGGTGCTGGCAGGCGGCTCAGTGGTGTTCAGGTTGAAGTTGAACTACAGGCCCTCCCTAAACTACATGTCAAGTTTCTCTCTGCTACCATTGCATTCAGTTTCGATAGTAGCATTCAGATTCCACAGTTAATTTCAGTTTCGACAATTAAGTTCAGAGTCAACAGTTTTTACCTCATCTGTTGTAGTCAGGTGGTTTTTGGTGATGTTAATTTTACATCCATTTTTCATCATCTATTGGAGATGCTATTAGAATCCCACTTGAGATTGACGATGTCTGTCTTGTGCTGCTTCAGCCTTGACGTCTTACGGCTCACCGGAGCTGCTCCAATGACAAAACGATCCATCACAACAGAGCAGTGCCCTGGACGCCGTCTACAGATTCCTCAGATCTTCCTCCACACCTCCGACAGCCACCTCTGCCTCAACTGCTTTAGTGACCAACCCAATGATGCTCAGGTCGACACGGCTAAGGCAAAGAGGTGGTACACTTGTTGCGTCACTTATTACTATACATTCACGTCGATCCATTAGGGCTATTTTGGTTCAACGGAAAAACATAGCAATAGTAAATTTTCTAATGGCACTCTACTATTCAATTATTCATGCATTTTGTTGAAACAAATGAAGCAAAATATCCACCTGGACCTACTTTTCAAAATCCTATGCATGAAAACAAGACCAAGTGCATTATTGCCAGAATAACATTCTAACTATACACGCTTTCATATGGTTTCTCTTTATTTTGGCCATGTTTCTTTGCATTCATCTGCTCTTCCAATTCCTGTAAACCAAACACCCAAGTTGATAGAAATCTTGTGTTTACAAATGCTCTATTTACCATGTGCATTTTCCTATCCTATTTTGTTGTTTTTCCTATCCCTGCGTTTTAAGAATCATGCAAGCCAAATGAGCCCTTACAGAATTACTTCAGTTACAGGTACGTGTTGAAGGGAACTTTGTGTGGTTTTTCCTGCTCCTGCCATGACTTCGTCCACCTCACCTGAGCTGCTCCATCGACAGAAGCATCCACCAAACCAGACATCACGACTCCTGACCGTCTTTCGCTGCCTTAGATCTCCTTCCCTGCCGCCGGCATGCACCCCAACGGCATCACCATCATCGACTCAGCAGATGAACCTGAGGAGTACACGGGTCCGCAAGAGAGGTCGCACTCTTTTGTTTCAGCTTATGTTATGCATTGCTTAAACTTACCTGGTACTTTATCGTCCTGTTCAGCTCTTGGACTCCCAACTCAGGTCCAAACCCATGTTCAAACTTGAGTTCTAAATTAGTTGTGGGGCACATATCGAGGCAGCAATGAATAGTATGTATGTCTAATATCTGGTTCACCTAGGGTATGCCTATGTTGTTCATCTTGGGTGGGAAACAAATAGTAAAGCAATCGTCATCTGTCTTTTTATTAATTTAAAGCAATCATCAGCCCGCTATCATTATTATTGGATCCATCCACTGGTTGTTACCATCACTCTAAATTTCTGCATGCTCTCCTTACATAATCTCACCATATTTTTTTCATATGCATGTCAGGTATTGTACACAGTCCTGTTGAACATGTAGAGAAAAAGAGAAGAGTTTTGAGCGGTAATACAATGTCATGCAGAAATCGCTCCATGGTGGGTTCAATGGCAAACCCTCCCCACCCCTCTCCAGATTGTAATCCAGAGGAAGATATCTATTCTGAGGCGTATTCAGACGCCGCTGACCACTCCTATTTACCCCCCAAGGTGTTTGCTCTACCTTGGCATGATGATGTTAGTCATATCATGCATATGTTGCCTTGTAGTGCCTACTTTTGACATCATATATGTCCTCTGCTTAGTTTAAACATGTTCTGTAATGCCACCTGTTTAGTTTCTATTTCATATATGGGAATTATGCAGTCTCATTTCTTTTTGCCAGCCATAATATATGTGAAATGTGCAATGCCATCCTGCTTAACCAGGCATCATATATTTGAATGATATCTTGCCCATCCTTTTCTTCATTACATTTCCATTTGTCGACAATGTTTGTACATTAAACTACTCTTCCTGTGAATCAGCCATTTGGGTGGGAGATGGAAAAATCTAGAGTGAAAACAAGGCCTTCAGAGCAGACAGTGCTACCTGTCGAAGCAGATCTCTTCTTGCATCCCGATAGCTCCTCAGAGATGGATTCAGAGACAGATAACCAGTCCTATTCCCCCACTGAGGTGTATGCTCTAACTTGGCACGGTTATACTGATCATATTATGCATACGGTGTCTTGCATTGCATAGTTTAGACATCATATACATAATATTCAACACCATGTTCTTAGTTCATACATCATATCGAATGCCCTCTGTTTAACATATAAATCACATATGTGAATTAAATGATGAGATCCTGATTACTTAGATAACATGTAGGTGAATTATGTCATGAGATCCTGTTTAGTTATTCATCATATCTTTGAATTATGTTATGCTATGCTATCCAGTTTAGATAGACATCATATATATGAAATTATGTCATGATATCCATTTAGTTAAACAATATACATGTCAACCATTTCATGCCCTCTTTTTTCCACACTATCTATTGCATCTGTCTCTCATACAGTGTTTGTACATTCAACTATGTTTCCTGTTTATCAGCCATTTCAATTGGAGCGGGTGATGCCAGTATCTAGCGGAATAAGAACACGGTCTTCAAATAAAACAGTGCTACCTCTTGGCGGAGATAGCACCCCGGTTGTACATGCACAAGAACCAGCCCTACCACCAAAGTCTCGCAGATTGTACCCCTACTGCGATGGAAAGAGAACCAGCTTCACCCAATCTAACCCCAACCCCAGCCGATAGTAACCTAGTTCCTGTTGACACACCACCATCTCCACCACAGAGCTCCCAAACAACAACAGTTAGTAAGGCAGCTCTAGTGCCCAAAGGGCCAGTACTATCACGGCGAACCCCAACGCCACCAGTTAGTACGCCTATTCCTGTGGAGGAAGCACAACCAGCCAGTCGTAGTTTAGCTTCTATCACATTTGAGGTTGTTAAATCGTATGTGCGTATCTTCCCATCTTGGAAATATTATAGTGAAGATGAAGGACAATTCCAGTTGCATGTGTTTGTCCAGGAGTTATGTGTAAGTAATGTTATTCATGGCAATTACTTTGCTTCATCCCATACATCCTACCTCCATGATGGTTATAATATAGAAAAATTTCCCATTTTTCTCTATAGAGAAGGACCGATTTGGAAACTCAGGATGAGGTAACCTGTGCTAATACCTCTGCTATCTTCAAGAATGCTTGGTGGCAGTATCGGAATTACCTAAAGAAAACATACTTCACCAGCAAAGAAACTCATCAAATTCCCTTACGTTCTCCTGAGACACATTTACTGGACGATGACTGGGAACGCCTTGTTCTGTACTGGTCCCGAACCAAGAATGTGGTAAGGTCTATGAGCTCATTTTCTATTTTTAAGTATTTTATTCTTGCATCTTACTGTACTCTATTCATGTAGAACAAGTGCCTAAACCTGAAGAACAAATGTTATAATTTAAGATTCCATTGCTATCATAGTTCAAAAAAGCGCTAGGCGTTAATTGTGCGTTTTGCCACCGCCTTCCGCTTTACTGACCAAAGTGCATGCTTATGCGTAGTTATGCGCAGATTATGCGTAGTTATGCACAATGCATTTTGCCAACGCCTAGAGCCTAGGCGCGCTTAAGCGCTCGCTTAGGCGCGCCTTTTTTTAACTATGATTGCGTTGCTCTTGTATCACTGTATCTACTGATACGAACTTATTTTTAAATTGAAGGATCCAATCGAAACTCCAATGGCACAACAGGTATGTTCACGCATGTTTCTTTAACAGGTTTGCTCTTATCAATAGCTCTGTTGATTTCAATTTCAATTGTGTATACAGTTGACTTTCATATCATGCACATTACTAGCATCACAACAGAGCCAATAGTGTTGTTATACATGTAGACCCGTGGTACCCATCTGAAATCTAATTGTGCCATGTAGTTTCCCATGCTTTGTATTCTTTCACTACTGCTTTGTCTTGAACTGATATGATTTGAACCGTGTCTCTATTTTGATTTGGCAAGACAATGCAGTGACCATAGGACATAGATATATGTTTTTTTGATGCTTTTATTATGTACTAGTACCTGTCAATAGAAGACTTGGTAGTTTAATCCTGTCCACCTTACTAATGAACTGGTTCACCGAAATGAGTTTCATATACTAGTACATGCTAAACTTGTTATGTATCTGCTTGTTTCTTCTTTTAGAATGCTGACAGAATATTGGGGAAGAGTGCCTTATTAAGCGATGGTGAAGGAAGTAATGCATATAAGGTTCAGGATAGTGACACATCCTTGTTGGTCTCCAACAAAGCTAATAAAGCAGCTAAGGAAAACTATCTTGAAGACAGCGAGACAACCCCAAAGTCCTATCTTGGTTTAGTGTTCGACTTACTGGCCACTACCGCATGCACAAGCTATTCAAACTCACTGTCTGAATCAGATCGGTTTCTTGAGTCTCAACTACATGCTGAAAGACATCGATCAGTTGTGCTGCGACAAGAAGCGGAAGGACTGCGGAAGTCCCTGGAGCATTCAGATGCATACTTTCTGGTGCAACAGCAAGCGTTGGAGGATTTTAGCGCCAAACAGGACAAAGCTAATCAGCTTGCTAAGCTTATTGCCAGCATGGTGGATACCCAGGATAACGTTTCTTGAGCTCTTCTGAAGTTGTTTCAGTTATGCTCTTGTTTTGCTGCCACGTTTATTTGCACTGGTAGCCAATTTTGACGGCCAAGTGTATGTAATATGCTGCTTTGTTCCCTATATTTGCAGTGGTCGTGAACTTTGATTCCTAGTGGATGTAATATGTGTAATAGCGGTAATAGGCTAGCCTTAATTGCTTGCTTATTTATTTCCTTATTGTCTTGTTGAGTTCTTTGCTTGTAGTCACTGCAGTTCTTTTTCTATGTTTTTCTAGTGGCCACAATAGCCTATTTTTGATAACTAGGCCAAAATAATCATGGCAACACACGGACTGTTGTAACCATGGGCCTCCTGCAGGCCGTATGATCCATGGGCCTTCATACGGCCGTAGGACCATTGGCCTTCTATACGGGTTGTAGGATCCATCGGCCTTCTATACGGGCCTTAGGGATCAATGGGCCTTCTATGGGTCGTAGGGTCCATGGGCCTTCTACGGGACGTACCATCCATGGGCCTCATACGGGCCGTAGGATCCATGGGCCTTCTACGGGGCGTATCATCATTTCACCAATCATGGGTCATACTATTCGTGGACCATAACGGGCCGTTAATAGGCCATATTTGATAACTCTATGAAAACATCCCAACGTGTTTTTACATGAAAACGGCCCAACGTATTAACGGTCCGCAAACGGGCCGACTCTAACGACGGGCTGAATTTGGCCCACAAGCAGAAAATGACAGTAATGGGCCGTATGTAACCGAATGCTGCAAATGAGCCCAAGAATCAATGGGCCCTGAGAAGGCCGAAAGATAACTTGGGCTGGAAACGGCCCAATGGAATAACGGGCCGTTAATGGGTATAAGGTGATACACTGTTCATTACGGGCCAGTTTCACAACGGGCCGTTAATGGGCCAAGAGTTACAAAGGTCCTCATATATATGGGCCGAAAGAAGTGATGAGCCACACATGGGCCGGGAGTTAAAACGGGCTGAATCACATTGGACGGCCCAGATGATGCTACTGGGCCTAATTTGGATAGGGCGTAACGGGCCTTCGGTTAGCGGGCTGTAAATGGGCTATATGCGAACATGCCGTTAACAGGCTTTCCGTGGGCCGGCCCGCCACCTTTTGACCAAGTCAAACAGGCCGGCCTTTTCATAGGAATGGGCCTCTGTTGGGCCATGCCACGTGTGGACATATCATAGGCGCCTTCTGTCCAGTGAGTGGATGACATCTGTCCCAACGGTGAGCCGACACGTGTTTCCTCCAGCCAATGATGATTTAACACATGGAAAATCCCCATTGGTCGGCGCTGTTGACGGGTTATCGGATCCAAAACCCGACCCGATAGCTTAACAGCGTTCCATTACAGTGGATGCCATGTGTCGGGCACCCTTGACGAAAGCATTTCTATGACGCGTGATTTATCGTCATTGAAGTGGACACTTCTGTGATGATAATTTTGGTAATGTCATGGAACACTTCTACGATAGCACAGGTATGACTATCTTGATTCTGTCATAAATTTGTCATGGATGTACATGCATGACAAAAAATGCAACCTACTGCACCAAACACATATCATCACGGAAGTGTATTTTTTTTATTGTTCTTTGCTTGAACCGCACACTTTGCTCTCGCTCTTCCTCCTACCCTTATAGATATTGAAACAAAGGTGGGTACCCATTGCAGCATAATTGATGTGGTCTCTGAGGGAGTCCTGGATTGGGGGGTCCTCGGACAGCCGGACTATATGCTTATGCCGGACTATTGGACTATGAAGATACAAGATTGAAGACTTCGTCCCGTGTCCGGGTGGGACTCTCCTTTGTGTGGAAGGCAAGCTTGGCAATTTAGACATGTAGATTTCCTTCTTTGTAACCGACTCTGTGTAACCCTAGCCCCCCTCCGGTGTCTATATAAACCGGAGGGTTTAGTCCGTAGGACAAGAACAATCATAATCATAGGCTAGCTTCTAGGGTTAGCCTCTATAATCTTGTGGTAGATCAATTCTTGTAATACTCATATCATCAAGATCAATCAAGCAGGAAGTAGGGTATTACCTCCAAAGAGAGGGCCCGAACCTAGCTAAACATTGTGTCCCCCGCCTCCTGTTACCATTAGCCTTAGACGCACAGTTTGGGACCCCCTTCCCGAGATCCGCTGGTTTTGACACCGACATTGGTGCTTTCATTGAGAGTTCCACTGTGATGTCGAAAAAAAGGTTTGATGGCTTGCCTTGTTATCAAGGACAACATCACCTCTGGGGGAGCCCTGGCATTAGGCTAAACCCTCCGATTGGGCGGCTTTGTTATGACCACCCGTCCGGCCGCCGTGCCGACGATGACTTCTCGGGTCATCAAAAACAGCCTCCTCGTTAGATCGGAATACGCTGAGCAGATAGATCCAATGGAACTTTCATCTTTGAACGAGCTCTTGGATTGCATCTCCGCCTTGGGAGTCACTACGGACTATGATCGGATTGGGCTTAAACCCGATCCAAGAGAGATTAACTCTCTGCCGGTCACCCATCATATATCAGTGTTGGAGGAGCAATGCAGTGATTATTCCTCTATTTTGAGGACGAACTATGTCCGGATTCCCAAGCTCTTCGAGTAGGATACCCGTTCGCGGGAGGACATGACCCCAAACTCTGAACTTAGAATTGGACGGTGGGCTAGAAAAGTTGGGAAACAACTCGGAAGCCGAACCGCCAAGTTCGGAAGTTTCTCTGCCCCTGGGTCTCAGATCGGGTCAGGGTTCAGACTTAAATCCACCCACCCACCCAGATACAAGCGATCTTTCCCACATTATACAACAATCCCAAGAGACACTACATCACTTTTGGGCCAGATTCCTCCTTATAATGAGCAAGTTCAAGGATTGTTGCGAGGAAGACGCAATCTCATTCTTTTGTAAAGGTTGCACGGACAAGGGAATCCTCAACGCCATAAGTCGCCGTGACATATCACACTTCGCTGACTTGACGGCCATAGTACAGAAGTACTGCGCAATGGAAAGCGCCTGGAAAACCTAGGCAAAATTCTGGGATCCTCCATATCTCACTAAACCCCTCGTCTGAAATAAAAGGGTGCACTCTCGCAAGTCACCTAATACAATTACAAAGAAACCAAAGCCCACTACAGGGCGTGGAACCGTATTGGAGGGATGGCTCAATGGGCCATGCAAAATTCACACCACACCGGATACCATACCAACACACAACCTTAGAGCATGTTGGATACTTCGGCAGGTGGCCAAGAGCGGCGAGGACCTCCTCATTAACAATACCACACAGCATCATCCCGCAGAAAACAACAATACAGTGTTGACAGTCTTCGAGACTTTTGCCTCAAATAACAGGCGCAAGAGAGCACTCCGCGTCCTCGCCGAAGTCTCCCATGTTGCAGCAGTAAATCCATGGAACGACACGGCCATAACCTTCAATGCTAGTGACGAACCTCAATTCCAAAATCCGAGCACCAGCCGCTCTGGTCCTTAGTCCAATTGTGGATGGCTTCCGGCTTACTAAAGTTCTCATGGACGGTGGCAGCGGATTAAACCTCATCTACGAGGAAACTCTAAACAAAATGCATATAGACAAGACCCACATTGAGCAAAGCAGCGCGACCTTCAGAGGAATTATCCCTAGTCGGGAGGCACGATGTGCCGGAAAAATCACACTCGATGTGGTATTCGGCACGCCGGAGAACTACAGGTCCGAAGAAATAACATTCCAAGTGGCCCTGTTCAGTAGCGGATACCATGCCCTTTTAGGGCAGGACGCATTCGCGAGCTTCCAAGCTATACCCCATTACGGGTACATGAAGCTCAGGATGCCCGGGCCCAACGGAATCATCACTCTAGCCAGTGATTCGGACGTAGCACGCCGCATCGAAAATAAAACCGCCGCCCTGGCCCTTGAGGCATTATCCGAAGCCCTCGCGACCGAAGAACAACTGCGCTATGCTCCAAAGTGGACAGGGGCGATGTGATACTCGAGAAACGATCCAAGTCCACCTCTTTCAAACCAGCGGACAAAATAGTCAAATTCCAAGTCCACCCAACGGATTCTACAAAAACAGCATCCACCGGGGCACAGCTGAACCCCACAATCGATGCTGCACTGCGGGCATTCTTACTCGAAAATTAGGACATCTTTGCCTGGCACCCTTCAGACATGACAGGGATCCCATGCAGGCTGGCCGAGCATAGCCTAAACATATTGAAGGGATACAAGCCGATCAAGCAGACTCTACGGCGCATTTCAGAGCCTAAACGACAAGCTATGGGAGAGGAGCTAGCCAAGTTACTCGAAGCCGGATTCATTAGAGAAATAAAACACCCGGACTGTCTAGCAAACCTGGTGATGGTACCAAAGAAGGACAAATCCTGGCGCATGTGTGTTGATTTCAAGCACCTCAATAAGGCATGCCCAAAGGACCCCTTCCCTCTCCCTTGCATCGATCAAATCATCAACGCTACCGCAGGGCACGACTCATAGTGCTTCCTCGACGCATACTCTGGATACCATCAAATCAAGATGGCGGAGTCCGATCAAGCCACAACGGCATTCATCACCACATACGACCCTTTCTGTTTCAACACCATGCCTTTCGGGCTCAGAAACGCCGGTGCAACCTACCAACGCATGATTCAGACATGCCTGGAAAAAAATTTGCAAAATAGTTGAGGCATACGTAGACGATGTGGTCTTCTTGACCAGACATGTCGAATCTTTAATAGACGACCTGAGGCTCATGTTCGACAACCTCCAAACATATGACATCAAGCTCATTCCAGAAAAATGTGTTTTCGGCATTTGCGCCGGAAAGCTCCTGGGCTTCATCGTTTCCAATAGAGGAATTGAAGCAAACCCGGCTAAAATCTGAGCTTTGTCACAGTTGGATACCCCAACAGACCTCAAGAAAATCTAGAAATTAACGGGATGTGTGGCTGCCTTAAGCTGCTTTATCTCCCGACTGGGATAAAAGGCACTACCTCTTTATCGCCTTCTTCGACGCACCGAGCACTTTGAGTGGACGGATGCGGCTACGGCCGGACTGGAAGAAATAAAGGCCCTCTTGGCTAGCAATCCAATCCTGGCCGCACCAAACATTGGAGAACCCATGCTGTTATATATAGCTGCAACACACCAGGTTGTAAGCGTAGTGCTCATCGTCGAACGAGAGGAGGACGGACATAAGTTCCCGCTTCAAAAGCCAGTATACTACGTATCCACTGTCCTCACACCATGCAAGTCACGGTACCCACATTATCAAAAGATAGCATATGCGGTCTTCATGGCATCCCGGAAACTACGACAGTACTTTCAAGAGTGTTCAATCACGGTGGCCTCCGAAGTACCACTCAACGATATAATAAACAACCGTGATGCCTCGGGTCGGATTGCTAAGTGGGCCATCGAGATCCTCTCATTCAACATTATATATAAACACAGCGAGCCATTAAATCGCAAGTACTAGCTGACTTCATCGCCGAATGGACAGAAGCCGAACTCCCTAAAGAGTACGGTGCATACTCCAATTGGATCTTGCACTTTGACGGCTCTAAGATTCTGGCTGGTCTGGGAGCGGGCGTTGTCCTGACATCCCCCACCGGAGATACAGTCCAATACGTACTCCAAATACAATAGACAGACTCCAACAATGCAGCCAAATACGAGGCTCTGTTGCACAGTCTTTGAATGACAGTCTCCATGGGCATGCAACGCCTAGAAGTGCGTGGGGATTCGAACCTCGAAATATCTCAAATAAATGGAGACTTCGACGCCAAGGACCAGAAAATGGCAGCTTACCGTAATGCCGTCCTCAAGATGTCAGCTCGGTTCGAGGGGCTTGAATTTCATCATGTGGTCCGAGAAAACAATCAAGCGACGAATATCCTTGCCCGCATCGGTGCTAAGCGCGACCCCGTCCCACCTAACATCTTCTTGGAAAGGCTGTTCAAGCCATCCGTGGTGTGGCAAGGGGAGACTGGCAATACTAGTCCCGATCCGACCACAACCCCAGATCCCAAACACACTTACATAATCGGAGGCTCCGCCACCGAAATAACACCTTCGGCCCACATAATCATGGATGTCATCGCCCCGAGGACCGAACCCTTCTTAGCCTACGTAAATAGCAAAGAACTCCCCGAGGACCAAAATGAGGCACGTTGCATTTGTCAGATTTTGGGTTCCGGCAGACCCTCTAGATTCGAACACTAGGGTGCGCGCGGAGATTTCGCCCTCTACCTACCTGCACCTCGCCGCCTCGGTAGGATCTAAGCTATGAAAGTAACAATACAAGAGACACAGGGTTTATACTGGTTCAGGCCACCATTGTGGTGTAATACCCTACTCCAGTATGTGGTGTGTGGATTGCCTCAGGGGCTGACGATGAACCATACAAACGAAGAATGGCCTCGCGAGGGTCTGTTCTTGGCTGGTGCGACGAACTGCTAGAGGGAGTTCAGTCGCTCTTTTCTACTGGTTTCAAGATGATGATCCTCCCTCCTATCTTGTGGGTGGCTAGTCCTATTTATAGGCAAAGGCCTTGGGCCTCTTCCCACATATTGAGCAGGACGGGTGCCAACAATTGGCAATTTTGAAGGGGAACATCTGGTACACTTATCTTGACTAAAGTTGGTCCTCGCCTGTCAAAGGCTCTGGTGGTGACGCCGGCTTGGGCTCCACAATGACTTCCTGCCATTGCGACTGTCTTGGTCTTGTTGCACTGAAATGGATGCCTTTGCTTGATGCTCTCGCCTGCGCTTGCTCCCTTTGCACCAAAGAGGAAAGGAGGACACTGCGCGGGCTGGCGCTCACCTGGCGCCCTTGGTCGCCATGGCTTGCGTCACGGGCACCTCGTGAGGTACCCCGCCTTGATCTCTCCGCCTCCTCGTGAGCCAGCCTGGCGAGGCCGTGCCTGATGAAGCTCCCTGTCGTCCACCCCGCGAGGCTTGGCCCCTCACGAGGGTCTTGAGCTTGTGCTGATAAAGATGGGCCGTGCTGGGCCGCCCCTTGAGCCACGCCGCAGGCCGCAGGCAGGCAAGTCTGGGGACCCCCGTTCCCAGAACGCCGATAGTAGCCCTTGGGCCAAGGCGCGCCCGGACTTGGCTGAGCAAAGAAGCGAAGGGGCAAGTGCGAAGCGCCGCAGGCCCTAACAGCCTGCGGCCTCGGGCGCCGCGTGGCGGTCGATTGGACGTGGGCGGCTCCGCTTCCCCACGACGCCTCGGCAACTACACGAACTGACAAGTCCCTGCATGCAAAGCGGGTCATGATTACCTGCGATCATGGAGGCCGGCGGTTGGCCTCCACCGGCTATAAGTATGGAACAGCGCGTGCCCTTCCAGTCCATCTCTTCTTGCTTCTCCTTCTTCTCTGTCCTTGCTCCACCTTGCCGCAATGGCTCTGATCCGCCGGTTCTCCGCGGAAGAGAAGGGAAAGGCTCCCCGAGAGGGTCCCCACCCGCTTCCGCCGAAGAAACAGCTAGCCCTATGCTGTCGAGGTGAGGGCGCCAGGCAGGAGGTGTCGAGGCCTTGGTGCGAGCGGCTGCCGCCAGGGTTCCCGCTGTCCTTGTACGCCACCTTGAGGGCCCTGCAGGAGTTGATGTCGAGCGCCATGGACGACGCCGCCGTCGACACCGGCGGGTCACGACAGTGCGTGTTGTCCCTCCTGGAGTTCACGCCAAGGGCTTCTCCCGAGAGTTTGAGCTCCACGCCGCCATGCCTCCTCAGTCTTGGATTCGCCTTCCTCCCTAATTTGTTATCGAGATTCCGCCAAGGGGGCCCTTCAGGCTCTAGCTGCAGCACGCCGACTGCCAGACTCCTGCGACCAAAGTGGATGTTGAGGTCATCGCTCCAGGCAAGGTCTTCATGACCCGGGGTTGGGGCGAGATTTCTCGGGTCTGCCGATCGGAGGGGGCCCTCATGATCCACCTGGATGACGATGGAGCCTCCTTGATGCTCTTCAAGGTATTTGACGAAGATGGGCGTCGACCGGAGTGCTGTCCCAGAGGCGGCGGCCGAAGCTCTGGAGCGGCAAGGACCAGGCATGCCGTCGCCTGTTCTTCCAGCAGCTCCTCTGATGGCGGCGGATGCCTCGACGGATCCAGCGATTCCTCTAAGCTCCTTCTGACTCCGGCGACGAGTGACGACAGCTACGAGCCTCCGATCTCGCGCCGTGCCCGGGGCAGGGCCAGCTCGCCCGGCAGCCGACGCAACCGACCTGGATGAGGCTGGCGCCGAGCCTCACACGGCTCACTGTTGATGATGGCGTTTGCCGCCACGGTTCCTGTAGTTAGGACTCCTTAGGATACGCGTCTTTTGTCCCTGCGAGGAGCCAAGAACACACCCCGCGGGGGCTTGTAAGGTGTCTATAGTTCCTTTTGTTAATATGATCCTTATCGTGAAAGAGTGTGAGATGCTCGTGGGCTTGGTGCTCTGCGCCGACAGGTCCCGGTCCCAAGGCAAGCTTCAGCCGTCGCTGGTATGCCAGGTCGCGATGCCATGGTCAAGGCCAGGAGGTGAGCGGCCCGGGGTCCAATAAGAGCCCCTGAGTCGTGATGCTCACGAGGTCCCCTTTAGTGCTCAAGCAGCCATCGTTCGGTAAGAAAGGAGCGTGACGTTGCAACACGTGATTGCATTGGATGTGGGGACATTGCTGCGATAGCTAGTGTTTCCGGAGGGTGACTTATCTCGAGAGTCAGGAACCGCTTCCTGGTGCGGCTCTAGGTCCACGCATCGGCCAGCGAGGGGTTGCCTGGCGAGGTCCCCACGTGCCTCTTCCCTCTCGCCTTTGCTCCCCTTTGTGCCCTACGTCCTCGGGTCCCGGCCCTCGAGCAGGTCTCAGCCGTCGCTGGTATGCCAGATCGCGATGCCGTGGACAAGGCCAGAGGGTGAGGGCTGGAGAGCTAGTAGGAGCCCATGAGTCGCGATGCTCAGGTACCCCCCCTTTAACGTGCAAGTGGTTCGCGTGGACGAGAGTGAAGAAGATGCCGTGAGGGCCTCGCCTGGTGCTGCTCCTTGAAGGGATCCTGCAGGCCCACCACAAAAAGAACAAGAGTCCGCTATGACAAGCGACGGTCAGACGTTGGTTGCTTTGGAGAGGTGACGAGGCACTGAAGGACTGACCTGGTGGCGCTGTGCGGGGCTGCCACGGCCAGAGCTCAGCCATTCAGGTTTTTTGGCATTGCAGGGACGGACCCATGCGCAAGCGTTGTGCCGTTGGGGAGCAGCTCCATCGGTTGGTGTCACTTGAGCGGGCAACTAGGTCAAGCACGTTAATCACGAAGAAGCGAGTTCATTTAGCTAGATGCAGGGAACGCAGACATCGTTGGGTCTGGCCCGAGCGACCTGGGGATGATGTAGCCCGAGGGGCGCCCGCAACAAAGTAAGCTAGGAACATAAAGTAAAAAGAGGATACATGCCGCAGGGACGGACCCACGCGGCCTGGAAATAATGCAGCCCTGGGGGCGCTCCTAGATGGAAACGAAACTTGAAGGATGTCACCTGATAGTGTTGAAGACGAAGGGGTGTTGAAGTAGCAGACTTCATGGGCTGTGGAAGTTGACCTTCACGAGCCCCCAGGCCCAGGAGCCTCGGGAGGCTCCAGAGGCGCTGGTGGCTCCTCACGGACCATCTCCATCTCCGCCAGGGCTGCAGAACGCCTGGCCTCCTAAGCCTCCAGGATGCTCCTCATGAGGCGCTGGCGCACAGCAGCCGCGTTCGGCAGCCTGTAGGGCATGCGAACATAGCTGTGGGGTGGGCCTTCGCAGCGCCCCGTGCGTGAGGGCCAGAAGCGCTCCTAAGAGGCGGCTCGGTTGAGCCCTGGGATGTCGATGGAGACGCGTAGCCCACCATCCTCGCCTGGATGGGGAGCTGCGGCGGGTAAGCGGCGGTTGCCACTCATGACTCTTGACTCCTGCAACTCCTGTGTGATTTGACTGACGAACTCCTGAGGGTTTGGCCCTCCTTGCCTTGCTTCTTCCTGAGGGAAACGTGCTTTAAAACACGCCTCCAAGTGGTGCCCAAGCGCCTCCCTCGTGACCTTAGCAAGGTCGGTGGCCCTCCAGGAGGGATCCCCCGAGCCTTGCTTGAGGAGGGCGCCGGGCGCGCCTTCCTATGCGACAGAAGGAGGTGCCCCCTGAGCAGGCGCAGACCCCGAGGGGCCTTCCTCCTGAGGGGCCGGGACTGGCGATGTCTTCTTCTTCTTGGGAGCGGTCTGAGGGAGCCTACCGCTCTCGCGATTTGGGTCTTGAAGTGATGCGGCCTGAAAAGCTCGCTCCAGGGAGCACACTGCGTCTCTTTCTTCACAAGGCACCGTGATGACTCCACCGCTTCCTGGCATCTTGAGGACTTTGTAGTCGTGATGAGTCACGTCCATGAACTTGGCGAGAGCTGGGTACCCGAGGATGGTGTTGTATGGCAGGCAAATGTGGGCGACGTCAAAGTCGATGAGCTCGGTGCGGTAGTTGTTGCGCGCCCCGAAGGTGACAGGGAGGTAGACCTGCCCAATCGGAACTGTGGAGCCATCGGTGACTCCGGAGAAAGGCCTGGTTGGCTGAAGCTGATCGTAAGGCCCTTGCAGATTGTTGAATGTCTCTAGGGACAAGACGTTGAGCCCTGCCCCGCCATCGATGAGGGTCCTGGTGACTTGCACGTTGCTGATGACTAGGGAGCAAAGCATCGGGAGGACTCTGGTTGTAGCTGCGCACTTGGGCTGATCCGCTGAGCTAAACGTGATGGCGCACGCCGACCACCTAAGGGGGCGCGTGGCTTCGAGCTTGGGGAGGACTGCATTCACTTCACGGGCGAACTGCTTGAAGATGCGTTGAGAGGCTGGGGCTTGAGCTCCACCCAGGATGCAGGCGATCGCGCGCGGCTCCTGTAAGCCCCTACCCCCCTCGTCCTGATGATGGTCCTCGTTTCTTCTTGGCTACAGCGGCAGTGGAGGGAGGCCTGCATATCCTTGCGGACGATCCTCGCGAGGCTGATCCCTCCAGTCTCCCTCGCGAGGCTGATCCTGCCACCGATCCTCGCGAGGTCGGTCGCGTCACCCTTGGCGAGGGTCGCGGTCTTCCCAGCATCCTGCGTTCCTTCCTCCTCCTCGGCCGTAGCCTCGATCGTTGTGGTCGGTGCGTCGGCCGATCCTCCCTTCTCGCGCGGCTTAGAGCTCTTGACATTCTTTGGTGTTGTGGGTGTGGAGGTCGTGGTACACACAGTACCGGCTGCCCCTAGAAGACTCGGGCTGATCTCTGCCCCGCTTGGTGTATGGTTTTGCCGCGAGCACGGCAGCCCCCTTGTGCTTCACGTCCTTGGCCTTGGACTTCTTCTCTTCTGGGTCTGCCGCTGGCAGCTCGAGGAGGGAAAGGCGCCCTTCCTCAGCCCTGGCGCACTTGGTCGCCAAGTTGAACAGCTCCAAGGAAGTGCACAGATCTTCATGCATCGCCAGCTCCTTCATCTTGACGTCACGCACACCGTCGGAGAAGGCTGAGATGATGGCCTCCTCAGTCACCTTGGGAATCTTGAGGCGTGCGTTGTTGAAGCGCTGGATGTACTTCTGCAGGGTCGCCCCTGGTTGCTGCTTGATGCGGTGCATGTCGCTCACGGCAGGTGGACGGTCGCGAGTACCTTGGAAGTTGGCGATGAAGCGGGTGCGCATCTCGTCCCAGGAGGAGATCATGCCAGGAGCCAGGTTCAGGAGCCAGTTGCGGGCCCCGTCCTTGAGTGCCATGGGAAACCAGCTCGCCATGACCTTCTCATCCCCGTTGGCGGCTTCGATGCCCAGCTCGTAGAGCTGGAGGAACTCCGCAGGGTTGGCCGTGCCGTCGTAGCGAGGAGGCAGGTCTGGCTTGAACTTGCCGGGCCACGTGATGCTGCACAGCTCGGTGGTGAAGGCGAGGCAGCCCGCTGTGGCCACGGGAGGCCTTTGGTGACGAAGAGCTTGGTCTTGCGGGTCCCCACGCACTGCAGCTGGGAGCAGCAGGTTGCACTCGGGCAGCTTCTTGGGGACGAGGGACCTCTTGGCAACTCTGCTCTTGCCGTGCTGGCGTCGGACGGAGTGGGTTCCGCCCGGGGGACACGCGCCTTGGGGCCAGGGCGCCTTCTTGAGGGGGAGGCGGCTGAGGCGCCCCCGGAGCTTCATTGCCCGCGCAGGGCAGGGCGCGGTGCAGCGAGAAGGACGGCGCGGGGGAGCCCCCTGCGGCACGGACGAGCTCTGCGACGCGGTCGAGCCACTCTTCGTTGACGTCGTTGACTGGGCGGTAGCGCAAGAGCTCGTTTGCCGCGATGAGCACAACTCGAGCCTCCATGGCCGTGCGGGGTGCGCGGGACGAACAACCAGCAGGGGGGAGTGAGGGAGTAGCAGTGCGGCCGTCTCACTTCATGGACGGATGTTGGGACAATGCTTGCTGCTCGTTCCCTGCCGGGCCGGTGGCGGTGTTGACGGCTGGCGACGGGGAACGGCGGGGGTGGCCACCGACGGGGGCCGTCTGGGCGACGCAGGAAGCGAGAGCGGCTCGGTGCTCGGCGCGGGCCCGACGAGCGTCTAACATGGATGCGATGGTCGGTGAAGAACAAGGCGGCGGAAGACGAATTCCGGCCCACCCCTACCTGGCGCGCCAAATGTCGGATTTCGGGTTCCGGCAGACCCCCTAGATTCGAACACTGGGGTGCGCGTGGAGATTTCGCCCTCTACCTACATGCACCTCGCCGCCTCACTAGGATCTAAGCTATGAAAGGAACAACACAAGAGACACAGGGTTTATACTGGTTCAGGCCACCATTGTGGTGTAATACCCTACTCAAGTGTGTGGTGTGTGGATTGCCTCAGGGGCTGACGATGAACCATACAAAGGAAGAACAACCTCGCGAGGGTCTGTTCTTGGCTGGTGCGACGAACTGCTAGGGGGAGTTCAGTCGCTCTTTTCTACTGGTTTCAAGATGATGATCCTCCCTCCTATCTTGTGGGTGGCTAGTCCTATTTACAGGCAAAGGCCCTGGGCCTCTTCCCAAATATTGAGCGGGAAGGGCGCCAACAATTGGCCATTTTCAAGGGGAACATCTGGTACACTTATCCTGACTAAAGTTGGTCCTCGCCTATCAAAGGCTCTGGTGGTGACGCCGGCTTGGGCTCCACAATGACTCCTTCCTGCCGTTGCGACGGTCTTGGTCTTGTTGCACCAAAATGGATGCCTTTGCTTGATGCTCTCGCCTGCGCTTGCTCCCTTTGCACCAAAGAGGAAAGGAGGACACTGCGCGGGCTGGCGCCCGCATGGCGCCCTTGGTCGTCATGGCTTGCGTCATGGGCACCTCGTGAGGTACCCCGCCTTGATCTCTCTGCCTCCTCGCGAGCCAGCCTGACGAGGCCGTGCGTGAGGAAGCTCCCTGTCGTCCACCCCGCGAGGCTTGGCCCCTCGCGAGGGTCTTGAGCTTGTGCTGATGAAGATGGGCCTTGCTGGGCCGCCCCTTGAGCCACGCCGCAGGCCGCAAGTAGGCAAGTCTGGGGACCCCCATTCCCAGAACGCCGACAGCATTGTGCGGCGCTCTAAAGCCTACAAGGTCCATGAGTGAGATCTTTATAAGAAAAGCGCTACCGGAGTACTACCAACATGTATCTCCGAAGAGGAAGGTCGGCAGCTCTTGGACGAAATTCTTGCTGGATTCTGCGGCCACCACGCCGCAGCTCGGGCCCTTGTAAGCAAGGCCTTCCGTACAGGTTTCTACTAGCCGATAGCCCAAGCAGATGCATAGGACCTCGTCCAACATTGCGTCGGTTGCCAGCTCTTCGCCAACCAAAGCCATATGCCACCTACTGCTCTCCAAACAATCCCCATAACTTAGCCCTTTCCGGTTTGGGGGCTCGATATGGTTGGACCCCTTAAAGGAGGAAGCCATAAGAAAAAATACTTGTTGGTCATGGTGGATAAATTCACCAAATGGATAGAGGCCAACCCAGTCTAAACGGACGAATCCGGACCAGTGATAGACTTCACATCAGGATTTGTATACCATTATGGTGTCCCCCACAGCATCATCACCGATAATGGCTCCAACTTCACAGCCGACGAGGTGAAAACTTGGTGCGGCAACATGGGCATTAAGCTCGATTACGCATCCATCTATCACCCACAAACAAACAGTCAAGTCGAACGAGCAAATGATCTTATTATGAGCGGCATCAAACCCAGACTAGTGCGATCCTTGAAGGAATCAGACATGCACTAGGTCGAGGAGCTCGACTCCGTACTATGTTGGCTGCGGACCACGCCAAATCGCACTACCGGATACACACCATTCTTCATGGTGTACGACGCATAGTCGGTATTGCCCTGTGACATCATTCATGACTCACCTCGAGTGCGCATGTACGAAGAGAGAGAAGCCGAGCTTGATTGGCAGGACAGTCTAGATGCCCTGGAGGAGGAGCATGACGTTGCAAAAGCCCATTCCGCATTCTATCAGCAACAGGCTTGCAGGTATCAAAGCAGAGAAGTACGGGCCAAAACTTATAACGTTAGCAAACTCGTTCTACGCCTACCGAAGAATAAAAAGGACAAGCTCAAACCCAAGTGGAAGGGTCCCTTCATCATTGATAAAGTTCTCACCGGAGGAGCGTACCGCCTGCGTGATGCATTAGATAATCGACTCGGGCCGAACCCATGGAACGCGGCCAGACTCCGAAGATTCTATGCCTAGCGCCGAACTCTGTGTTTGTCCCCTTCCCTTTGCTTTTTTTACTATTATTATTTATATATATCCTCTCTATTTCCTTTTGTGGCTCTGAAGCTTTAAGTGTGACTCGACTACACACTCTTGACGTCCTAAATCCTTAAGTATGCGCGCTCACTGTACCTGGGGGCTTCTTATACAGAAGCTTAGTATAATTATCTTCCGGTCTTCATGCCCACTGCATATGTGTCACTTCTCCATATGTACCTTTTCTTCAACATTATATGCATCGATATGACTTAAGTTTTGGCGAAGCTGGGTTGCCTGGATCCTGTGTTTATGCCCTACATTCCCGTTAGTTCAGCTAGGGCATAAGGGGAGCACCTCTGCGATTGTTACTGCCGGGTCCGCCGGACGTGTACCTCGGACTGGGTGAAGCCGAAAGCTAGTCTTCTTAAGGGAATATTCGGCCGGTGAACTAAAGATGTTTCTTACCTCTTATAATACAAACCCCCAGATGTTTCATATATTGTGTCTCTGTTCGCAGTTCAAACATGCACATTAATGCATGCATACCCAGGGAAAGGAACCCTTAACGGAACTATTCTCCCTGAAAGATGTTTCTTACTATCCATGTAATATAACATAGCTAGTTGGGTACTTGTCTGTTCAAGCACTTATGACCCCTACGCCTGGTTTCCACGCGTACCCAGGTTTACATAACTGAGCGGGTATTAGGAAACACTCCAGACTGTTGGGTCCGGAGGCCGAAGCGAAAAGGTCCGCCATGACAAATGATTTACAATCCGTCTAGGGACAAAATATGTCAATCAAAGTACACGATCACTTAGAGCCACACACTTCTACTTCTATGCCATCCAACAGGCTGTCTAGACTACAATCCTGTTGGGAATACTTTGCGGCTAATCCTACCTGGTGATATACCAGACTAACGGGAATCTCTTTCGCATCTGACCCTACAGGTCTGACCAGGGCCATGTGATTCGGATCAACCTTGGTGTACTGTGTTTTTACCATGGCCCAAGCTTCTCTCACACCTTGTCAGCAGGCCGATATCTTCCATAATTGGAAGCGCTGCCACGCTCTGTTGAGCATCTGTACAAGCTCCCCCATGCTTCCGGACAGGGAGTCGGATGGCCACAAGGCCTTGGCAATACCCTGCATCACCTGCCGAAGTTGTTCGTGCAGTTGCGAAAGCTCTTGCAGAAGATCGCCTGAACATCCTGGCATCTCCTCTTCAGGACAACCAATCAGTATACCTACAGACATAACTCTGTTAGCTTGTTTCTTCGCCGAACTATATAAACGTCTCACATACTAAAAATGCCGCGTTGAAGCCTCCTATTTTCCTTCACGAAGTCCGCAAGCTGGGACTGAACATCTTTTAATTCAACGCCCAGCCGGGTATAGGCATCCTGGAGATTGTTTTGCTCTCGCCGGACCCGTGTAAGTACGCACTCGCCAGCCTCTAGTTGTTGTTGAGCTCGTTCTTCATCCTCTTGGAGGATCTCTGGATTCACTCCGGGATTGCCTGCGGAATCTATTGTCAGATCTGCACACATGCCGAATAACAACTGGTACACGTAATTATGTTTTTATTGATCGAGACAAATATTACCAGATGAGGCCTTCTTGGATTCCTCCATTCTGGCAACTGCGGCACTTAGTTGGGCTTTACACTCCTCCAACTCTTGAGACAAATGGGTATTCTTCTTTGTAAGAACCTATTCACACAATAATCCTTAAATCAGTTGTACCAACTGTTTCAAGTCTCAGGGGCTACTGATATACATAATTATCAGCTTTGCGTACTCGTATATCTTTTAAATACTGGTCTGCGGCTGTAGCAAGCCCATCTTGAGCAGCTCAGATGTACGCGTCTCCCGAGTTGAAGGCATTGGACGCCTCTTCGGAGATATTCGGATTGCGGAGTGTGGCCCGCCGACGTCGATGATTCATAGCGCTCTCCACTTCGGAATTTGTAGTGGATATTCTAACCACATCCTCTATAGGAGGACCGTCTGTCATTGTCCCCATGTTAGCCTCCACCTTTGAGGCCAGTTCTGGAGTCCGGCTGGTAGAGGCGTGGTCGGCAGGATCTCCGGACACAGTCTGACGGATACTTTTTCTGCCAGGACATAGCGGACATTGTTATATTTTAAAGATGACAATCGCGGATCATATTCTAAATCATACCATTTCGATGGCGGCTCGGTCCTAATCGCTTTTCTTTTAAGCCTAACCGGCTTTGGCGCCCCTTGTTGGTGAGTCGCCGCGGGTTCAGCACGGCGCCCCGATGGCCTTCCCTGTAAAGCGTAATGCATGTGCGGTGGGTAAGGCATAAAAAGGGGATCCTTTTTCGGAAGTTAGGACTCTTGTTTTACTTACATATGATGCAGGGAGTAGGCCGGGATAGTCGGCAATGATGGCCACCAAGGCGCCATCGCAGCTTGCCTGGTAAAACATCCTGTCGACGAGCTCCACAAATATGTTCGGATCTTCTTCAAGACCGGGGTCGAGGGCCCGCTTGTGGTCCTCTGGCTGTGGAGGCAGGCTGTGGACCTCCCTCACAGCTTTTTGCAGTTCCTGTTATGGACTAGCAAGGTAAATATTTGTGATGAAAGACTGCGGGAATGAGTAGATTTGAGCAAAAGATAGCAACTCACCCAGCTAGGAGGGTTGTACATGGAAAATCCATCCCGTGGCTTAATACGTATGGACTACTCTTCTTCTCCTTTATACAAATCGGACAATATTTTTGCCAGAGCGGTGGCGGAGTTCGGACCTTTCCGACCGCAGCGGGTGGCATCGTCTTTTCCATTGAAGTGCCACATGGGATGCCCCCGATACTACAGTGGTTGCACCTCCCGCATTATGCATATTGACATAACCTCGATTATTGTCAATCCAGATTTGGCCAGCATTTTTATCCTGCCCATCAGTTGAAGGACATCTCTGCTATCTTCCTCCTGGGGGCTCCGGGGACACCAGCTACGGCGTTTCTTCAATGGGGCATTTGCGAACTCAGGAAGACCCATCCGGATAGGGTCAGGAAGGGAGACGTCCTCTAGATAAAACAACTCGGAAGGCCATTCTTCGGATGTCTTCTTCGGAGTGCCGGACACGTATCCGATCCCGGCGATGCGCCATATTTCGGGTCCGCCCACTTGGTATATTGATCCCTCCTGATTGCAAGGGATGAGGCAGAACAACCTCTTCCATAGCTCGAAATGAGCTTCGCAACCCAGAAATAACTCACAAAGGGCGACATAGCCTACGATGTGCAGGATGGAGGCAGGGGTGAAGTTGTGCAGCTGGAGGCCATAATACTCTAGGAGCTCATAGAGGAACGGATGGATTGGAAATCTGAGGCCCCTCAGTAAGTAAGGGACATGGCACACCCGCTCCCCCGGGATGGGTTGGGAAAACTATCCGCTTGCTCCCCGCCGTCAAAAGTGGCCAGTCCGGCTCGAACGGGTACAAGATATGCAGGTGGGAGAAACCCCTGGGTCTGCACCTCCACCAACCGACCGTGGGATATGGTACACTTCTCCCAATCACCTGGCTTGGCGCTATGAGCGTGAGAGGAGGAGCTGTGGTGGCCGGCCATGATGGGATGGTTTTTTCGGGCGCGCTCCGATGGATCCTCTCTTGGGGAAGATGGTGTGTTTTGGATCTGAGGATCCCCGTCTCTTTAATAGACGATTTATTTACATGGTTAGGGTGGCAAGTGTAAAAATGCCCTGACTTCTCGCATTCGCTCGACACGTGGAGAGTGACATTATTAAGGTACAGAAGCCGATGAATGCGACAATAAATGGGAAGCCGGACACTGCTTGTTACAACAGGTACATGCTACGTCTTGAGCTTGCATTGGTTTTCCTTGAAGAGGAAAGGGTGACGCAACAATAGTAGCGTAAGTATTTCCCTCAGTTTTTGAGAACCAAAGTATCAATCCAGTAGGAGGGTCGTCAAAAGTCCCATGCACCTACACAAACAAACAAGAACTTGCAACCAACGCAATAAAGGGGTTGTCAATCCCTTCACGGCCACTTGCGAAAGTGAGATCTGATAGAGATAATAAGATAAGATAAATATACTTTTGGTGTTTTAATGATATAGATTGGAAAAGTAAAGATGCAAATAAAAGTAGATTGAAAGCTTATATGATAAAAGATAGACCAGGGGGCCATAGGTTTCACTAGTGGCTTCTCTCAAGATAGCATAAGTATTACGGAGGGTGAACAAATTACTGTCGAGCAATTGATAGAAAAGCGAATAATTGTGATATTATCTAGGCATGATCATGTATATAGGCATCACGTCGGTGACAAGTAGACCGACTCCTGCCTGCATCTACTACTATTACTCCACACATCAACCGCTATCCTGCATGCATCTAGAGTATTAAGTTCATAAAGAACAGAGTAACGCATTAAGAAAGATGACATGATGTAGAGGGATAAACTCATTCAATATGATATAAACCCCACCTTTTTATCCTTGATGGCAACAATACAATACGTGCCTTGCTGCCCCTGCTGTCATTGGGAAAGGACACCGCAAGATTGAACCCAAAGCTAAGCACTTCTCCCATTGCAAGAAAGATCAATCTAGTAGGCCAAACCAAACTGATAATTCGAAGAGACTTGCAAAGTTAACTTAATCATACATAAAAGAATTCAGAGGAGATTCAAATATTTTGCATAGATAAACTTGATCATAAACCCACAATTCATCGGATCTCGACAAACACATAGCAAAAAGAGTTACATCGAATAGATCTCCAAGAAGATTAAGGAGAACATGGTATTGAGATCCAAAGAGAGAGAGAAGAAGCCATCTAGCTAATAACTATGGACCCTTAGGTCTGTGGTAAACTACTCACAACTCATCGGAGAGGCTATGGTGTTGATGTAGAAGCCCTCCATGGTTGATTCCCCCTCCGGCAGAGCACCGATAAAGGCTCCAAGATGGGATCTCGCGGATATAGAAGTTTATGATGGTGTAAATAGTTTTTCGTGGTCGCCTCTGATGTTCTCGGGGTACGTGGGTATATATAGGAGGAAGAAGTAGGTCAGTGGATGCCCGGGGGGCCCACGAGATAGGGGGGCGCGCCCTCCACCCTCGTGGCCTCCTCGATTGCTTCTTGACTTGCACTCCAAGTCCTCTGGATCACGTTTGTTCCAAAAAGATCGCTCCTGAAGGTTTCATTCTATTTGGACTCCGTGTGATATTCCTTTTCTTTGAAACACTTAAATAGGCAAAAAAACAACAATACGGGCTAGGCCTCCGGTTAGTAGGTTAGTCCCAAAAATGATATAAATGTGTAAAGTAAAGCCCATAAACATCCAAAACGGGTAATATGATAGCATGGAACAATCAAAAATTATAGATACGTTGTAAACGTATCAAGCATCCCCAAGGTTAATTCCTTCTCGTCCTCAAGTAGGTAAATGATAAAAACAGAATTTTTGATGCGGAATGCTACTAGCATAATTCTCAATGTAATTTTCATTATTGTGGCATGATTGTTCATATCCAAACGATTCAAGATAAAAGCTTATAAAACATAAAAATAATAATACTCGAAGCATACTAACAAATAATCATGTCCTATCAAAATAGCATAACCAAAGAAAGCTTATCCCTACAAAATCATATAGTTAGGCCATGCTTCATTTTCATTACACAAAATACTGCCGTCATGCAAAACCCCGATGACGAGCCGAGCAATTGGTTCATACTTTTTAACGCGCTTCAGCTTTTTCAACTCTTACGCAATACATCAGCGCAAGCCGTGGACATAGCACTATGGTGGTATATGGTGGTGGTTGTGAGGACAAAAAGGGAGAAGATAGTCTCACATCAACTAGGCGTATCAACGGGCTATGGAGATGCCCATCAATAGATATCAATGTGAGTGAGTAGGGACTGCCATGCAACGGATGCACTAGAGCTATAAATGTATGAAAGCTCAACAAAAGAAACTAAGTGGGTGTGCATCCAACTCGCTTGCTCACGAAGACCTATGGCATTTTGAGGAAGCCCATCATTGGAATATACAAGCCAAGTTCTATAATGAAAAATTCCAACTAGTATATGAAAGAGACAACACAAGAGACTCTCTATCATGAAGATCGTGGTGCTATTTTGAAGCACAAGTGTGGAAAAGAGATAGTAGCATTGTCCCTTGTCTCTTTTTCTCTCATTTTATTTATTTGGCCTCCCTTTTTTTATTAGGCCTTTATTTTTTTTGGTGGGCTCTTTGGCCTCTTTTTTTAAAAGTCCGAAGTCTCATCCCGACTTTTGGGGGAATCATAGTCTTCGTCATCCTTTCCTCACTTGGGACAATGCTCTAATAATGAAGATCATCACACTTTTGTTAATTTACAACTCAAGAATTACAACTCAACACCGGCATATGCAATGAATCAAGAGTGACATGTATGAAAATTCTGAGGGTGGCCTTGCCACAAATACGATGTCAACTACATGATCATGCAAAGAGAAATATGACAATGATGGAGCATGTCATAATAACGGAACAATGGAAAGTTGCATGGCAATATATCTCGGAATGGCTATGGAAATGCCATAATAGGTAGGTATGGTGGCTGTGTTGAAGAAGGTAAATAATGGGTGCATGATGCCGGCGAAAGTTGTGCGGCACAATAAAGGCTAGCAAAGTGGAAGGGTGAGTGTGCGTATATCCATGGACTCACATTAGTCATAAAGAACTCATATACTTATTGCAAAAGTCTACTTACCCTCAAAGCAAAGTAGTACTACGCATGTCCCTAGAGGGATAGATTGGTAGGAAAATACCATCTCTCGTCCCCGACTGCCACTCATAAGGAAGATAATCAAAAGAGCACATCATGCAACAAATTTGTCACACAACTTTTACCATACGTGCATGCTACGAGACTTTCCAACTTGAACACAAGTATTTCTCAATTTCATAATTACCCACTAGCATGACTCTAACATTACCACCTTTATACCTCAAAACAATTATCAAGCATCAAATTGATCCTAGTGTTTAATGCACTTTCTATGATAGTTTTTACTATACCCAACTTGGATGCTCATCATTCTAGGACCAAATTTATAACCATAGAAAATACCATGTTGTTCTAAAAGACTCTCAAAATAATATAAGTGAAGCATTAGAGATCAACAATTTCTTCAAAATTAAGCCACCACCGTGCTCTAGAAGATATAAGTAAAGTACTAGAGCAAAAACTATCTAGGTCAAAAGATATAAGTGAAGCACATAGAGTATTCTAATAAATTCTAATCAAGTGGGCTTCTCCTAAAAGGTGTGTACAACAAGGATGATTGTGGAAAACTAAAAAGCAAAGACTAATATCATACAAGACGTTCCAAGAAAAACACATATCATGTGGCGAATAAAAAATAGCTCCAAGTAAAGTTACCGATAAACAAAGACGAAAGAGGGGATGCCTTCCGGGGCATCCTGTCGGTGTCAAAACCGGTGGATCTCGGGTAGGGGGTCCCGAACTGTGCGTCTAAGGTGAATGGTAACAGGAGGCGGGGGACACAATGTATACCCAGGTTCGGGCCCTCTCGATGGAGGTAATACCATACTTCCTGCTTGATTGATCTTGATGATATGAGTATTACAAGAGTTGATCTACCACGAGATCGTACAGGCTAAACCCTAGAAGCTAGCATATGATTATGATTGTTTTTCTCCTATGGACTAAACCCTCTGGTTTATATAGACACCGGAGGGGGCTAGGGTTACACAGATTCGGTTACAGAGAAGGAGATCTACATATCCGAATTGCCAAGCTTGCCTTCCACGCAAAGGAGAGTCCCACCCGAACATGGGACGAAGTCTTCAATATTGTATCTTCATAGTCCAACAGTCCGGCCAAAGTATATAGTCCGGCTATCCAAGGACCCACTAATCCAGGACTCCCTCAGTAGCCCCTGAACCAGGCTTCAATGACGATGAGTCCGGTGTGCAGATTGTCTTTGGAATTGCAAGGCGGGTTCCTTCTCCGAATACTCCATAGAAGATTTAGAACACAAGGATCGTGTCCGGCTCTGCAAAAAAAATTCCACATACCACCATAGATATTCCACCAATCTAATTTGTTGTCAATTTTTCATAGTGTGACATCACGTTGCGGCCCGATCATTACGCGAACCGTTTTTCCCAACCTGCTATCGCACATATTGCGAGGCGGTTTTATTGACACGTCTTGTCCATGCAGAGATCATGTCCCCTTATCACGGGATTCTCATCAATACGGGTGTGGGTGACCCAACCGCGCCATCAATTGCGGCGCTTGGGGAATAAGCAAGTTACCGGGAAAGTGGAGAGGCGCAGGATCCTTGCTGCCTTTATAAGGAGATAAGACATATCCTTTTTCACCCACGGCTTCCTCTCTCTCTGCTTGTCCATTCTCTCTCTTACTCGAGCTCTAGCGCCCAAGAGTTCATCATCTCCGCCCACAAAGGCCCTACCATCCGGGAGAAGGATATCAAAAAGCTTTGGGAGGCCGGGTATCTGGCCAAGAAAATCAGCCATCATCTCCCGACGGCGAAACAAATTGTCCCAACCCCGGAACCCCACGAGAGGGTTGTATTTCTCCCTCACTTTGTCCATGGGCTAGGGTTTCCTGTCCACCCATTTGTTCGCGGCATCATATATTACTACGGGATCGATTTTCATGATCTATCCCCCAATTCCTTCCTCAACATCTCGACATTCATCATTGTGTGTGAGGCGTTTCTCCGCATCTCACCACACTTTAGCTTATGGCTGAAGATTTTTAATGTGAAGCCCAAGGCGGTGGGCAGCGAACACGCCGAGTGCGGAGGTGCCATGGTGAGCAAGATGCCCAATGTCACATGGTCGTCAGGTACTTTCAATGATTCCATCAAAGAGTGGCGGCAGCAATGGTTCTATGTCACCGAGCCGTGCGACCCAAAATGAGTCGCAGCTCCCAAATTCCGATCCGGAGCTCCCCTGCGGCTTATGTACTGGCCCAAGAAAGGCCTGAACTGGTCTTTGTCTGACGATCTGTCAACGCTCTAGATGCGCGTCAAGGATATGGAAGACAAGAATATCAAACTAGTCAATGTAGTCCAGGTAATGTTAGTCCGCCGGATTCTTCCTTGTCACCACAGGGCTTGCAATTTATGGGAATTCGACCCGGCCAAGCATCAGACCCCGCGGGAGCTCTTCGGCTCCTCGCACAAGGACATCTGGAAGGTGCTTTTTAAGTCTGCCAAATCATGGCCGGACTCCGTCGAGGACCGCGGGTACCAACTGTCCCTCCCTGCAAGTTCGGTAAGTCATCGTATGTTGGCAATTCATATGTTTTATTTGCATAACCTGAGGGAAATGCTTAATGGATTTTCCACAAGTCTCCTAGGGTTGGGCGAAGAAGGCAGGGCGGATCTACTGTCTGGCCCCTCTGCCGGAAGAATCGCTCGTCCCACTTCTGACGAAGATGCTGGTCCCGGCACCTTACAAGGCACCGAAGAAGATAGCCGAGAAGGAGGCCAAAAAGACCAGGGGCGTCCTTCGTCGCTGTGGCACTTCGAACACAATATCCAAAGATTCTGATGCTCGATCTTCCTCCGGAGAAGACGAGGAAGAGGAGGAAGATGAGTCCCCAGCGAGGGGAGGAAAGAAAAGGACGGCCTCCACATCTTTGGAGGCCGAGTCGCCTAAGAACGGAAAAACTCCCCTCCTAGAGGAGTCCACCACTGCTACCGACAGCAGCCCGGAGTGGGATCCCAGGGCCCAGCCCCTGGTGAACTCGTGAGTATATAAAATCCGAACACGTTTGCGCATCCAGACTCACTATGGCATCATGTTTTAAGCCATGCTTTTGGGCAGTCCGGCGAGGTCCCGCACCAAACAATCCTCATCGGAGGATTCACTGGGCTCGGATGCTATGGACAACAAGACACCCCCGAAGGCTCCCTCCCAAAACACGTGAATGACACCGAGGTATTGTCCCAAAGGGACCCCGGCCAAGGAGGGGGGGAAAGATCATCAAGGCGGTGCTAGAAGGCCAAACTTCGGGGGCCGGACATACGGGAGAAAAGGCTCCCATGGATGTCGATGGCGGGGGCTATCTCGAATTCGGCCCCCAGCCGGACACGATTCCGGAGTCCAATACGGCTATAGAATCAGGCAGGCAGCGTCCCTCGGCTGGTGGGGGTGCACCTGTTCCATCGGCAACTTCTGTCCAGCCAGAGGTGCAGGGTGCTTTATCGACGACACTGAAGAGCGCTGAGGGAGTCCTGGATTATGGGGTATCCGGACAGCCGAACTATATACTTTGTCCGGGTTGTTGGACTATGAAGATACAAGATTCAAGACTTCATCCCGTGTCCAGATAGGACTCTCCTTTCCATGGAAGGCGAGCTTGGCAATTCGGATGTTAGATCTCCTTCTCTGTAACAGACTCTGTGTAACCCTAGCCTCCTCCGGTGTCTATATAAACCGGAGGGTTTAGTCCGTAGGACCCAGACAATCATAATCATAGGCTAGCTCCTAGGGTTTAGCCTCTACGATCTCGTAGTAGATCAAATCTTGTAATACTCATATCATCAAGATCAATCAAGCAGGAAATAGGGTATTACCTCCATCGAGAGGGCCAGAACCTGGGTAAAACATTGTGTCCCATGCCTCCTGTTACCATTAGCCTTAGACGCAGAGTACGGGGCCCCCTACCTGAGATCCGCCGGTTTTGACACCGACATTGGTGCTTTCATTGAGAGTTCCGCTGTGTCGTCACCGCAAGGCTTGATGGCTCCTTCAATCATCAAGAACAACATGGCCCAAGGTGAGACTTTTCTACCGGGACAGATCTTCGTGTTCGGCGGCTTCGTACTGCAGGCCAACTCGCTTGGCCACCTAGAGCAGATCGACAGCTACACCCCTAGCCATTAGGTCATGTTTGGAAACTTGAATTACACGGCCGACATCCGCGGAGACTTGATATTCGATGAATTCGGGCCTTCGTCGGGAGCGCCGAATGGTCACGACGGGCACGACTTGGATCAACCGTCGGACAGTATTCGGGATATCGCACCTGCAGCAGCCCCGGACCTAAATCCGCGGCAGAGCGCGTCGTCCAAGGACGGGTGGATGGACCTCGCCACCGAGGCCGCATACGCATTGGCATTGGAGCCGAATACAGACTCCACCTCTAAGGAAATCTGTGTCGCCGGACCCCCGGACTTGTTTCCGGCTAGAGGTCCAGGACCGCGCGCATCCATGCCCATCGAAGCTGATTGGGCACTAATCATGGAGTTCATCGCCATGGATATCTTTCAGCACCCACCCTTTGGTGACGTGCTAAACTCTTTAAGGTCTCTCTCTTTGTGAGAGGACTCTTGGCCGAACTATGTCCGTCTTGAGGGGGATTCGGACGACGAAGAAAATCTCCGCCCACCCACCACCCACTTAATAGCCACTGTTAATGACGTAACAGACATGCTTGACTTTGACTCCCACAACACCGACTGTATGGACGATGGTGCTGGGGACGATTTGGATCCACCGCCCACGGGACGCTGGACTGCCACCTCATCATATGATATATACATGGTGGACACGCCTAACGAGGACAACGGCGACAAAAAGGACACAACGGAGGATAAAACCCCCGGACAAAAGCCAAAACGATGGTGCAGGCACCACTCTAAGTCCAGCCACAATAAAAATAGCGATAACAGCACTAGAAAAATCGATACCCCAGTCAACTCCAAAGGCAACAATGACCATATGGACCCAGCAATGGAGAAGGATGAGCCAGGTCACGCCGAACACAGCCCGGAGCAGACGCCCGATCACAGCGATCCCGAGGGCCGCACTCATCAACCTGCCTCTGCAGAAGAGTATAGTTCGGGCAACGATGCATTCATCATCCCGGAAAAATGTTTGGAACGAGATAACCTCCACCGAAGGCTTATGCCACTGCGAGAAGCCTAAAGAAGCAGAAGCAAAGGCTTAAAGCCACGCAGGATACGCTCAACCGCAGATGGAACAAAGTGCTAGACACTGAAGAAAAATATGGCGACGATCGCCACACAAAGAGCTACCCAAAGCGCAAGCTACTGCCCGAATTCGACGATGAAGCCATTCCTCCGAAGAACAATATGGCCAATTGACCAGACCAACCACTTCATGACCGCAATAGAGCAGCTACTGACGCCGCACACGATTTACATGAGCTCCTGTACAAAAAGGTCAGCGCGACCAGGTCAATCTATGGATCTAGAGGACATGCTCCGGCGTAGGATTACGGTTACCAAAACTATCAGACTGATCAAAACCAGTTCAGAATCAACACCGGACACAACAACAGTCGACAGCATGCCACAACATGTCCATATACAGAGGGGCTGTGCACCCTCTGTGCTTCACCGAAGAGGTATTGGATCACGAATTTCCACAGGGATTCAAACCCGTGAACATAGAGGCATACGACAGAATGACAGACCCTGGGGTCTGGATTGAGGATTTTATCCTTCATATCCACATGGCTCGTGGGGACGACCTCCACGCCATCAAATACCTTCCCCTCAAGTTGAAGGGGTCAGCTCGGCACTGGTTGAAAAATTCAATCGGAAGTTGGGAAGAACATGAGGACGCTTTCAGGGCCAATTTTCAAGGGACCTATGTCCGACCTCCGGACACAGACGATTTAACTCACATAATACAACAGCCCAGAGAGTCCGCCGTAAGCTTTGGAACAGATTTCTCACTAAGAAGAATCAAATTGTTGATTGTCCGGATGCCGAAGCCCTAGCGGCCTTCAAGCAGAGTATCTGAGACGAGTGGCTCGCTAGACACCTCGGCCAGGAAAAGCCGAGGACAATGGCGGCCTTAACAAGCCTTATGTCCCACTTCTGCACGGGTGAGGACAACTGGTTAGCCCGTAGAGGCACCAGTGACCCGGGCACATCTGAAATTAGGGATGGCAACGGGAAGCCAAGGCGCAATAAAAACAAGCATCGAAACAAGGAAGAAATTCCGGACAGCACGGCGGTAAACACCGGATTCAGGGGCTCTCGACTCGGTCAATGAAAGAAGCCATTTAAAGGCAGCAAAGAGGGACCGTCCGGCCTGAACAAAGTCCTGGACAGATTGTGCCAAATTCATGGCACCCCCGAAAAACCTGCGAACCACACTCACAGAGAATGCTGGGTCTTTAAGCAGGCCGGCAAGTTAAATGCTGAACACAAGGGAAGGGAAACACCAAGTGAAGACGAGGATGAGCCTCTCCAGCCGAACACTGGGGAAAAGAAAAAATTCCCACCAGAAGTAAGAACAGTAAACATGATCTACGCGACTCACATACCAAAGAGAAGGCGCAAACGCGCGCTCAGAGACGTATATGCTATAGAGCCCGTCGCCCCCAAACTCAACCCCTGGTCGGCCTGCGCGATCACTTTTGATCACAGGGACCACTCGACTAGTATCCGGCACGGAGGATTGGCTGCCTTGGTGCTTGACCCAATAATCCATGGATACCATCTCACTCGTGTCCTCATGGATGGCAGCAGTAGTCTCAATCTAATATATCAGGACACTATCCGCAAGATGGTGATAGACCCATCCAGAATCAACCAAAGTAACACCACCTTTAAACGAGTGGTACCAGGTGTTGAGGCCTGCTGCAGGGGCTCCCTCGTATTAGAGGTGACATTGGTTCTCCCGACAACTTTAGAAGCGAAGAATTACTCTTCGACATCGCTCCCTTACGAAGTGGTTATCATGCATTGCTCGGAAGAATGGCCTTTGCTCACTTCAACGCAGTACCGCACTACGCCTACCTCTAACTCAAGATGCCCGGTCCACGTGGCGTCATCACTCTTAGCAGAAACAAAGAGCATTCCTTACATGCGGAAGAGTATGTGGCGGCTCTAGCGGCCCAACACTAAGCGGCCTCTCCTATCAGAATGCATGATCGGTCGTTAAGACCACGGACACGGTTAGATGAGTCCGGCGCACCATCGTCGGTAACAGCCCAGATAAACCTGAGCTGGGTGCTATACATGTACCCCCATAGAGGGCATCAGGGGCTGCAAACATGCAATAAAACCCACCATTTGGCTTGACCTTATCAACATGCCAATGTCTCACACTTCTACTATCCATTGATAATAACCAACTTTTCGCACGCTTATGTCATACTCTTTTACATGAGTTTTCCTTTCTACAGACACCATTCATGCTACACCCTCCCAGGAGATGGCACAACGGAGACAAAGGCGCAGACGTGCAGCAGGGCCCCGCTCAAAGGTTTCTCTTTAGATTAAGCCCCTCTATAGACCTTCTTTATTGTCTCTTGTTGCTTGACATCCCATGGGTATTCAATACACCCACAGGGGATACTGGCGTTATTGGCATTTTGCCACAACAGATAATGCATGTACCTAGAAATACAGGGTTCATAATCAAGGGCGCTGCTCAGCCCAGTATATGTTATAAAGTCCGAATACCTTCGGGAGTGTTCAGCGTCGCGAGTTTGGCCTTATATCCATCAACTCCGAGTCATGTCTTTGGTCAAATGTTGGGTTTGCCCGGCTCCTGGGTTTGCTGCCTTACGTTTTGTTCTATTGGCTAAGGAGGCCAAAGGAGAACTACTGCGATTGTGCCCTGGTTATTTCGGATGAGCACCTCAATAGAGAAAGCCGAAAACTGACTATCATGATATAGCGAGAGACTGGTCAACCACTCGAGGACTCATCGGAATCTTCGGGATTCCTCCGCATCAACGAAGGGCCGTTTCTCGGTCATGTACATACGCACCCGTATCCGGATGCACGCGAAGGTACCAGGGGCTACATAGTAGCCCCACGGTCAAACTCCTATGGCTAAGTGAAAGTGTTAAAGCTATACATTCCGGTTGCCTAGTTCAACGTGCGATCACCTCCTTAATGGACCAAGACGTTGGATCAAGTGTGGTCACGCACATTTTTGCGAACACCCCCACATTATATGCATGGGGGCTGAAGCCAACGACTGCTAACTTTCAAGTTATATATATACATCAAACGGCCGCACAGGAGGCGCAATAACACTTTCGAGCGAAAGTATAAACATAGCCTCTATAATTAAAGTAAAATTGTTTTTACAATTGAACGACTTGTCACTCAAACATGACACTCTTCGTGCACTGAGCCTCTATTAAACGGGCACCTTCTGTGACCTGCTCAAAATAGTGCTCGGCTGGGTCCTGGCTTCCTGCCAGATTCTAGGTTGCAATGATGGTGGCCTCCATATCCGCCCAATATGTTTTAACACGGGCAAGAGCCATCCGTGCACCCTCTATGCACGCCGACCTATTCATGGCATCGATTCGTGATACGGCGCCATAGAATTGTTGCACTAAACCAAAATAACTATCCGACCTCGGTCCCTTTGGCCATAGATGGTCTATTACAGACCTCATTGCAAGACCGGACAACCTATGGAGCTCGGCCACAGCAGCCATCCTCTCACTCAATGGCAACGGGCGCGTTGGAGCACTGAATTGCAACCAGAACAGCCTTTCTACTTCATTATCTTTTTGATCCTTGAAGAAATTGGTCGCATCAGCCGTACTTTTTGCCAGATTCGAATACGCATCTGCAGCGCTCCAAAGCTGATCCAGAGCAGCGTACTTTGGATCTAAGAACTTCATCCGCAACGAATAGGGGCTTCCAACTGCGATTTCTTCGGCCTGTCGAAGCTCCTCCCGCACAGCTCTAATTTTAGAACGCGTCTCCTTGGCCACATCAAGGGCCTTCTTCGGGTCAGCCGACTTCGCCTGATTATCCTTTTCAAGGAGCTCATACCGGCCGGCGGCGTCTCTCGGCTACACAGCTATCTTGGCTATTTTATCTTCGCTTCGGCGATGAGCAGCCCGTTCGGCTCTAAAATCTTTGGCCGCCTTTAGGGCAGCCACATTGCTAGCCCGGGCTTGTTCCTTGGCTAGGGCAAGTTCCGCCCTCAGGGCCTCCATGGCAGCAGCTCCACCTGCAGCCAAAGCATATCACATTAAATTTATGCTCCTCTTAATATTTCCTAAGAGCACATACTCTATGACTCGTCAAGCCGCTCGTTCACAAGCGTGATGTCGGCGTCCACAACTTCAATCTGTCGCCTCAGTTCGGCGAATTCAGCGGTCCGGTCTACCGCCGGATCCTTAGCCACCTGCGCATGAATGCAGTGCGATCATTACTTGAGAGTGTGATCCTGCGTTTGCCGCCTAGGGCTGGCAACTAGAGTCTCAGGGGATACTATCTATATGGAGCACACCTAGTGCGTGTGATACAACTGAAAAATTACGTATTTCATTACGTACCTCAAAGCCTTTGAGCAGGCTCGTAAAAGCTTCATTCAACCCGCTTCTGGCGGATGAAATCTTCTCAAACACCGTACCCATTAATGTACGGTGATCCTCCAAGAGAGGAGCTTGCTCCAGAAGGCCCGTTAGTGTGTCGAGCCGGTCGCCAGACTGTACCGGACCCTTCTTATTGCCCCCCGTGGGAGCCGAACGCTCCGGGCTCAGGGCGGCCGAAGTGCTAATTTCTGGCCTCGGCGAATCTGGACTCCTCCATGATGACACCTCAGGGTCGCCCGCCCCATGGCCCAGAGAGGAAGGCGGGGTTTCACTCTCCATCATCTCCGGAAGAAGATCCCCGAAGACGAACTCTGGCGAGAAGAGCTACTAGACGGACTAAAAAGGATGGATCCTGGTTATTGTTCTCGGAGGAGGAAGCAGTAGCTTTGTATTTACAATTAACTTACAGCTCGGTGGAGGGCTGGCCCGTTTGCGGGCATGGCGCGGTAAGGACGCCCTCCGGGGCAGGCCCCCTTGCCGAAGTTTTCTTCCCTTGTCTAGGCACCTCCGTTTCCAAGTCTTCGGAGGCGGCCCTCTTCTTCCTGGAGAGGGAGGAGAACTTAGATTCCCCTCCCCAACTATTCTCCTTCGTGGAGACAGTAATTCCTCCGGTTTGGATGTGCAATGTGTGAAGCTCTGCTTCTCTATTCTTCCCTTTATCTTTCCCCGAGGGCACTTGACTTAGCATACGTCTAAGCATCCTGGCTATTGCAGGACTAGGCGAGCCTTCAGGAAGTGGGGCCGGACACCTGATTCTCTCCGCCTTGTTGAGCCAATCTGTAATGCCCCGGATACAACTTTCCATATTCGTAACTCCGACTCTTGCCATTTCCGACTATGTCATTTATTATTTCCTCCGTGGTTGGGTTTTCGTCTGTTGTTTTTCATTTTGTTCTTGTTATGCATCTTGCCTCATGTCATCATCTGCATTTCATCTGCATGTTTTTTAAAACTTGCATCCGTTCGGGTTCCACCGGTTCTCTCCGTTGTCCGTTCGGAGTCCAGACCACACTCGCACGCGCCCGTGGCAACTCCGAAATATTATTTTATTAGTGGCATAAAAATGTTCTTAGAATGGGTTGCAACTTGTCGTGCGGTCTTATTATAGTGTAGACAGGCCGCTGCCAAGTTTCGTCGCATTCGGAGTCCGTTTGATAGCCCAACCGTCATCTGTAGCGGCACCGTTGCCGGCTTAATCGTCGGATGTTTCGGTCTCCGAAACTACCGCCAGGCCTCTCTTTCTCTCCTCTTCTCATAGCCCACTAATCCCTCCTAGGCCCAGTCTAACTCCCCCCTCCGACCGGAACCGTTCGATTGCAATCGGAGGGCCCCGAGATCCCCCTCCTAACCCCTCAAACCCTAGCCCCACCTATAAATGGAAGCTTCCCTTCCATTTTTGGCAGCAGCCAAACCTCCCAGCCGCAGCCACCCCTCCTCCTCGGAATCAGCGCTGCCGCCACCTCCATTTCCGCACCCCCCAGCCTCCTCTCGCCACTTGGCGCCACCGCATGGGCCAGCGCCGCCGTCCCCGCTGCCTGGAGCCACTCAAGCCCCGCCACGTCGCCTCCCCTGTATCCCCACTTCCTCGTGGCCCTGCCAGGCCCATCTGGGTCCCGCCGAAGCCCGCCCGAGCCCGTTCGCCGCTCGAGCGCCCCGCGAGCCCCTGGCTCCCTCCTCCCGCTCGATCCCGAGCCGGATCGAGAACTCCACCTCACGCCTCCCGCCGGCGACCCGGCAGCCCCGTCGGAGCCAGCAGGTCAGCGCCGTCCCGCCCCGCTCTCCTCCTTCCCTCTCCTTCCTGTCCTTCTTCCTCCTCGCCCTCTCATCTTCTCTCTCTCCCTCGCAGGGCACCGCCGCCGCCCGGGATGCCAAGCGCCGCCGCCGGAGCCGAGCCTCGCCGCCGTGTAGATCGTCGCCCCGGCCTCCTCTTCAACTGATCCGGTCGAGGACCACCGGATCCGGCCACCTGCGGCCCCGTCCCGGCCTCCCCGCGCCTGCCCTCGCCGGAGATGGCCCCTCTCCGCCTCCGCGCCCTGCATCGCCCCGATCCAGTCTCCCCTCCTCGCCGTTGACCGCGTGGGCCACGGCCTCGTCCGGCCCAGCCCGCCTCCAAGCCGACCGGGCCTTGGCCCAGGGTGAGCAGCCCCGCCCCCTCTCTTGTGCACTTGTGGGCTGACTAGATTTGGCCCGTTGCTATTTTTTTCCTGTCCAGCGATTTTAACATTATCCGGTGAATTACAGTTTTGCAGAAAACCCCCTGTTGTTCATGCATATAATAACTCCTCAACCATGCATCATATTAAAATGATTTCAACATGTAAAATGCTCAGAAAATTGTGTAGATTAATAATATGCCACTTTCATCTATGTTAAAATTGTTTAACATGCTGTTTGTGTTTATTTTGCATAATGCCATGTTAAAATGATTTATTTCATAACTAAATAACCGTAGCTCCAATTTTAATAAACTTTATATGTAAATGGGGTGGAAAATGCCTAGTTTAACATGATGCACTTTGTTTTGCTGTTTAACAACATTAAAATTGTGTTTAGGGCAAAACAGTACCAAATCCATAATTTGCATATGGGGATTTTCCGCAATTGTTGTTTGTTGTTTCCGGCCTCATTTAAACTTGTCTAGATAGGTAGTTTTTCATATGCTTCACCCCTTGCCATGTTTAATAACATTTAATATTGTTGGGTACAAAACCGAGAGAGAACTAAATAATTGATGTGGTGTTTCGTCAATATGCAACTCGTTGCATATTGATCTCCACTCAACTTGTAGTATTGTTTGTTGCACTTGCTATGCCATGCCTCATTAAACCGGACATGCATCATACTTGATTGTGCATCATGCCATGTTTATGCTTGTGCATTTACCATGTTGTTTGTTTCTTTCCGGTGTTGCTTCTTAGTTCCGGTAATGTTGCGATTGTGAGGATTCGTTCGACTGCTCCCGTTCGTCTTCTTCATGGACTCGTTCTTCTTCCTTGCGGGATTTCAGGCAAGATGACCGCTACCCTGGATCTCACTACTATCATTGCTATGCTAGTTCTTTCTTTCTATCGCTATGCTGCGCTAGCTATCACATGTTTATTCAAGCCATCCCAAATTGACATGTTAGCCTCTAACCTTTGACACCTTTCCTATGCAAACCGTTGTTTGGCTATGTTACCGCTTTGCTCAGCCCCTCTTATAGCGTTGCTAGTTGCAGGTGAAGTTGAAGATTTCTCCATGGTGGACAGGATTTTGGTTGGGATATCACAATATCTCTTATATTATTAATGCATCTACATACTTGGTAAAGGGTGGAAGACTCAGCCTTATGCCTGGTGTTTTGTTCCACTCTTGCCGCCCTAGTTTCCGTCATACCGGTGTTATGTTCCCGGATTTTGCGTTCCTTACGCGGTCGGGTGATTTATGGGACCCCCTTGACAGTTCGCTTTGAATATAACTCCTCCAGCAAGGCCCAACCTTGGTTTTACCATTTGCCTCACCACCACCTACTTTTCCCTTGGGAGTTGCTCTCTCGAGGGTCATCTTTATTTTAGCCCCCCCTGGCCAGTGCTTGTCTAAGTGTTGGTCCGAACCGAGCCGCCTGCGGGGCCACCTCGGGGAAACTCGAAGTCTGGTTGTACTCGTAGCCTGTCTCATCCGGTGTTGCTCTGAGAACGAGATATGTGTAGCTCCTATCGGGATTGTCGGCGCATCAGGCGGTCTTGCTGGTCTTGTTTTACCATTCTTGAAATGTCTTGTAAACCGGGATTCCGAGTCTGATCGGGTCTTCTTGGGAGAAGGTCTATTCCTTTGTTGATCGCGAGAGCTTGTCATGGGCTAAGTTGGGACACCCTTGCATGTATAATCTTTCGAAAGCCGTGCCTGCGGTTATAGGCAGATGGGAATTTGTTAATGTCCGCTTGTAGACAACTTGACACCAGATCCGAATTAAAATGCATCAACCGTGTGTGTAGCCGTGATCGTCTCTTCTCGGCGGAGTCCGGGAAGTGAACACAGTTTCTGGGTTATGTTTGACGTAAGTAGGAGTTCAGGATCACTTCTTGATCATTGCTAGCTTGACGATCGTTCCTTTTGCTCTCTTCTCGCTCTTATTTGCGTATGTTAGCCACCATATCATGCTTAGTCGCTGCTGCAGCCTCACCACTTTACCCCTGCCTTTCCCTTTAAGCTTTGCTAGTCTTGATACCCATGGTAATGGGATTGCTGAGTCCTCGTGGCTCACAGATTACTACAACAGCAGTTGCAGGTACAGGTTATGCGATGATCATGACGCGAGAGCGATGCTTGCTTGCGTTGAGTTCTTCTTCTGCTTCTTCGATCAGGGGATAGGTTCCAGGTCGGCAGCCTGGGCTAGCAGGGTGGTTGTCGTTTGAGTTTCTGTTTGTGTTTCATCCGTAGTCGGATGATGCTCTAATGTATTGTGATGTTGTATTCGTGTGGCATTGTATGCCTTATGTATGTATCCCCATCTATTATGTAATGTTGATGTAATGATCTCCACCTTGCAAAAGCGTTTCAATATGCGGGTCTATCCTTGGTGGGACCTTCGAGTTACTTTTGGATAGGGTCGCATATTGGGCGTGACACAATCCTGGCCGCGGATGGTTTTCAGAATAATGTTGTGATAAATATAAACGAAGTGTTCGGTCTCATGGTTACTTACTTGGGTATTTGGGCGGTTGCAGCTCAGGCCCGCATCCTCGGTGGTGTCCGGACACTTTACTTGTGGTCCGAAGAATAACCTATACATCCCATCAAGTGTCATGCCGAAGAAGTGCTGAATAGTTCGCGGACCTTCTGGTTTGAACTCCCACATCCGGAGAGGCCGACCTTTCACGACAAGATCCATCGAACGAGCATTACCTGAATTATGCTGACAAGACTGATGCCCTCTCAAGAAGCTCCCGAATGCGGCTCTGCAATGTTGGTACGTCGTTAGCACTCCCCCAGTCTAGTCCGACGTTGGCCCACGATGCCAGTTGAGGCGGAGGGCCCAGCGGAAGTCGGGGGCAGCCGCCCACTTTGTGCCTCGGGGAGCAGTGACGTAGAACCACCTCCGCTGCCATAGATTGGACACCTCCGGGAAGAAGCCCTCTTGCCATGGGTCATCGATGTTTCTGCTTATTGTAGCACATCCGCACTCCGCGTGTCACCCCTCGATCACCTTCGGCTTTACATTGAAGGTCTTGAGCCAAAAGCCGAAGTGTGGGGTGATGTGGAGGAAGGCTTCACACACGACGATAAACGATGAGATGTGAAGGATGGCATCCAGCGCTAGATCATGAAAATCTAGCCTGTAATAGAACATGAGCCCTCTCACGAAGGGGTCGAGGGTGAAGCCTAAGCCTCGGAGGAAGTGATAAACAAACACGTCGCTCTCGTTGGGCTCGGGAGTGGGGATGACCTGTCCTGGAGCAGGAAGCATGTGCTTGATACCAGTGGTCAGATATCTGGCCTCCCTAAGCTTCGCAATGTCCTCCTCTGTGACAGAGGAGGCCATCCACCGGCCTTGAAGGTTGGATCCAGACATGATTGAAGATCCGAAGTGCCTAAGCTTGAGCTTCGGGTGTTGGAACTCGAGATGCGGAAAGACGCAAGCATGGTAAGAGAGAGGGATAGGCCTCGGCCCCTCTATAAAGGGGGTGAATATCAAGCGTCCTCAGCGTAACCGTTTGGGACTTGCCTAAAAACACGGAGTCATACCAAGAGGCGTGGTGGGGTTGCCCGCACCCGTATTGATGAGAATCCCGCAATAAGGGGGACATGATCTCTGCTTCGACGAGTCGTGCCAATAAAACCTCCTTGCAGTGCGTGTCGTGGCAGGCTGAGAAAAACCGGTTCGTATTAAGCCAGGCCGCGGCGTAAGGGCACACCATGAAAAATTGTCAGCAGATTAGATTTGTAAAGTGTTGTGCTCTCTACGGTGGTGTGTGGAAATTATTTTGCAGAGCCGGACACGATCCTTGTGTCCATCATCTACCTTGGATTATTCGGAGATGGAACCCGCCTTGCAATGCCGAAGACAATCTGCGTGCCGGACTCATTGTCATTGAAGCCTCGTTCAGGGGCTACTAAGGGAGTCCTGGATTAGGGGGTATCCGGACAGCCGGACTATATACTTTGGACGGACTATAGGATTATGAATATACATGATTCAAGACTTCATCCCGTGTCTGGATAGGACTCTCCTTTGCGTGGAAGGCAAGCTTGGTGATTCGGATGTTGGATCTCCTTTTCTGTAACCAACTCTGTGCAACCCTAGCCTCCTGCGGTGTCTATATAAACCAGAGGGTTTAGTCCGTAGGACCAAGACAATCATAATCATAGGCTAGCTCCTAGGGTTTAGCCTCTATGATCTCGTGGTAGATCAACTCTTGTAATACTCATATCATCAAGATCAATCAAGCAGGAAGTATGCTATTACGTCCATCGAGAGGGACCGAACCTGGGTAAAACATTGTATCCCCTGCCTCCTGTTACCATTAGCCTTAGACGCACAGTTCAGGACCCCCTACACAAGATCCACCGGTTTTGACACCAACAAGTGCCTCCATCATTGAAGAACACCGTGCCCTTATGGGTACGGTGATTGAGAAGATTCGGTCTGCTGAGAGTGGACTGAATGAAGCCTACATCGGCCTTATAACGGGCTTTGAGGTATGTTTTGTGAGGTTTTGGAGAGTATCTTAGTATAGGTAGTATCCCTTGATACACTGTTCGGTGAAAGAAAGAGCCGAATAGAGGATCAAATATATGTTCGCGGGAGACTCACTTTATGGCATCTCTTTTGTTCAAAAGCCGGCGTCTGTGGCAACTGCTGTCGGTGTCAAAACCGGCGGATCTTGGGTAGGGGGTCCCGAACTATGCGTCTAAGGATAATGGTAATAGGAGGCATGGAAGACGATGTTTTACCCAGGTTTGGGCCCTCTCGATGGAGGTAATACCCTACTTCCTGCTTGATTGATCTTGATGATATGAGTATTATAAAAGTTGATCTACCACGAGATCGTAATGGCTAAACCCTAGAAGCTAGCCTATGATTATGATTGTTGTCGTCCTACGGACTAAGCCCTTCGGTTTATATAGACAACGGAGGGGGCTAGGATTACACAGAGTCGGTTACAGAGAAGGAATCTACATATCCGAATATCCAAGCTTGCCTTCCACGCAAAGGAGAGTCCCATCCGGACACGGGACGAAGTCTTCAATCTTGTATCTTCATAGTCCAACAGTCTGGCCAAAGTATATAGTCTAGCTGTCCGAGGACCCCTTAATCCAGGACTCCCTCAGTAGCCCCTGAACCAGTCTTCAATGATGATGAGTCCAGCGTGCAGATTGTCTTCGGCATTGCAAGGCAGGTTCCTTCTCTGAATACTTCGTAAGAGATTTAGAACACAAGGATCGTGTCCGGCTCTGCAAAACAAATTCCACATTCCACCGTAGAGATTATAATATTCCACAAATCTAATCTGGTGATAGCTTTTTATAGCATGACATCACGCCATAGTTCGGTCATTATTCAAACTGTTTTTCACAACCAGCTACCACACGTAATGCGAGGCGGTTTTCTTGACACGTCTTTTCGAAGCAGAGATCGTGTCCCCTTATCACGGGATTCTCATCAATACGAGTATGGGTAACCCAACTGCGCCATCGATCGTGGCGCTTGGGAAATAAGCGATCTTAACGGGCAAGTGGGGAGGCCCACAGTTTCTACCGCCTTTATAAAGAGATAAGGATTATCCTCTTTCACCCACGCCTACTTCCTTCCTCGCTCATCCATTCTCGCATGCTCGAGCTCCAGCGCCCTAGTTCTCACCTTCTCCGCACATCCAAACATGTACGGAGCGGGAGGCAAGTGGGTGGCTTCCTCCGTCAAGGAGGAGGATATTACGAAGCTCTGGGCGGTCGGATACTTGGCCGCAGATATTGCGCACCGGCTCCCAGACGCAGGGCAGATCATTGCGACTCTGGGACCCCATGAGAGGGCCGTGTTCCTCACCCACTTCATCCGCGGACTGGGATTCCCCCTCCACCCATTTGTCCGTGGGCTCTTGTTCTATTATGGGCTGGAGTTTCATGATCTAGCCCCTAACTTCATCCTCAATATCTCGTCGTTTATTGTCGTGTGTGAGGCTTTTCTCCGCATCAGTCCCCACTTCAGCCTATGGCTAAAGATCTTCAACGTGAAGCCGAAGATAGTGGTCGGCCAACAGGCGGAGTGTGGTGGCGCCATGGTGGGCAAGTTGCCCAGCGCCACCTGGCTCGAAGGCTCCTTTGTGGAGACCATGAAGGGGTGGCAATCAGGGTGGTTCTACATCACCGAGCCGCGCGACGCCACCTGGGTGGCGGCCCCCGAATTCCGATCCGGGATCCCTTTGCAGCTCACTTCCTGGAAGAAGAAGGGCCTAGCCTGGGGCGCATCCGCGAAGCTGACCGGACTCCAGAACTGTGTCAAGAACATGATAACCAAGAATATCAAGCTTGTCAACGTGGTCCAGGTCATGCTATTTCACCGGATTCTCCCATGTCAAAGACGGGCATTCAACCTGTGGGAGTTAGACGCGGCCCAACAATAGACACTACAAGAGCTCTTTGACACGACGCACAAAGACGTTTGGAAGGTGTTGTTCATGTCCAGCGAAGTCCCTCCTCCCACTTTCGAAGACCGCGGACTCAGCACCAAGTGCCACACCAATGCGGTAAGCATTCTACATTTTGCAAGATGTGCCTTACCTCAGTATATTTGTGGGAGGAACTTATGCCACCGTACTGATCTGACAGGAATACGTGGCAACGACGGAGTGCATCGACTGTTCGGCTCCGTTGCCTGAAGATCCAGCAACCGCTCTCCTGACGGAGATGCTGGTTCCGGCGCCTTATGAGGTGTCGGAGAAGAAGGCCAAGAAAAAGGCCATGGGGACTAGGAAAAGTCTCCGGCCCAACATGGTGCCGGACTCATCGTCCAAAAACACAGAGGCGCACTCCTCCAACGACAACAAGGAGGAGGAGGAGGAAAACCCTCTCCCCCAAAACGAGCGGGATAAGAAAAGGAAGGCCGCCCCTTCCGGGGAGGCCGAAGGGTCCAAGAAGGGACAGAACCTCCCTCCGGACCACTCCACAACCGCTGCCTATAGCGAGGAGGAGTGGCTTCCCAGGGCCAAGCCCCTGGCAAAGTCATAAGTATTCATATGTTAGGATACTTCTTGCATAGTTTAGCTTTATGGCTCCTTATTATGTCAAGGTTTGTTTGTGCAGTCCGCCAAAAGCCCATATCGACTCGGCCTCCTCGGATGGGTCCTTGATCTCGTCGGAGATGAATATCTATTCGCTCCCGACGGCTTCCACCCCCTGGCCCACGGATGACACCGAGGTGTTATCTCAGAGGATGCCGGGCCAGGAGGAGGTAGGAGGTAGTCCTGGAGATGCCTCAAGGCGAGGCTCCCGATGCCGGGCTCATGTGGGGGGGGGGAGATCCCCATGGATTCGGATGAGGCGGGCCGCAACAAGCTTGGCCCCCAGCCAAATACTGCACCAGAACCTCCAGTGGTTCCGGATTCAGGCAGGCAGCCACCCGCCAAGGGGGGTGAGCCGTCTGTGCCGATGACCTCTGTCCATCCAGAGGCATCGGATAACCTGGTGGAAGCTCTTCAGAGCCTTCCCTTGGTGAAGGACACCGTATTCTTATGAGTACGGTGATTGCGAAGGTCCAGTCCGCCAAGAGCGGATTGACCGAAGCCTGCACCATCCTCCTGACAGGCTTTGAGGTAAGTAATTTAAATTATGAGAAAGTATCACGGTGTAGACAGTAGCCCCTGATGATCTGTTTGGTGTTCGGCAAGAGAAGCCGAACAGAGGATCAAATACTATTCCCAGGAGTCTAATCATATTATGTCTATGTGCATAAGCAGGCGTCGCTGCCGGCCGCGGCCATCGCCACTGCGGAGGTCTTCGGACTGAGGCAAAGCCTGGGGCAGGCCGAAGAAGAGCTCGGCCTCGTGAAGAGGCAGCTCGAGGAAAACAAAGGTAAGCAATACCCCATCTGGATGTTATACAAAGGAAAAATCGTGGATGTTGATAGAAGCATGATAAATTTTGCTAGGGGCCATGACCGATGTGGCGGCCCTTAAGAAGGCGATGTACGAGGCCGAAAACAAAGCGGATGAGGAGGTAATTGAGCGCGTAAAACAAGAGGCGTGGGTTGATGAGGTCCAGCAAGAGCTCCGGGACTTCGTCAAAAAATTCGAGTCCTTGGAGCGTGACTCCAAGACACAAGAGTCGAAACTTGTGAAAGGCCATCAGAGCGCACTAGACGTTAAGGCCGAAGCCCAGAAGTCCCTCCAGGAAATTGAGGCGGCCAAGAAGATAGTTGCGAGTAAGCCTTTCATTATGAAAAGCAAGCATGTGGAGGATACTTTCCTTTTACTTACCCGAATTCAGAGCTCTCCAGGAGCATTCGCAGATCTGTCGCGCAACATCTCTGATGGCGCAGAGTTCTACAGGGCTGAGGAGGGAAGCTTGATGGAGAAGCTGTTTTGGTCCCAATATATTGGGGCCGAACACTTGATGTCCTTGAGCGACCAACTAAATCAATTGGTCGACCTCCACAAGGCGGCCGAACTGGCCGTGAAGGACTTCATAGTCCGGCTGTGGCCTGGCGAGCCCCTACCCAGCAGCTACTTCGGCTTTATCAAGCGGATGGTGAATGCCTGTCCATGGCTTGAAGTCGTTAAGCGGTCCGTCTGTATTGAGGGTGCACGCAGGGTTTTGGCTCGTGCGAAGGTGCATTGGGGGAAGATGAACGCCGATAAGCTAGTGATGGAGGGGCCGCCGAAGGGCAAGGAACATCGCCACCCCGAACAGTACTATGACAATGTCATTAAGGGTGTCCGCCTTGTGGCGGATGAATGTACGAAGGATGTGATATTTGAATGGATGTAATCATGTCATCCTGTATTATGAAAACCAGTTCATGTGTGCTATGTAGTGCTTGTTAATTTAAAATATTACCTTCTGTGCGGCCGTTTTTTTTTAAATCTTGAGAGTTGGCCAGTCGTTGGCTTACGCCCCCATGTAACTAGTACTGGGGTGTTTGGGATAAGTATAAACACTCTTTATCCAAGTTTTTGGTCCTTTTAAGGAGGTGTTTAGCTCCACGAACAAGGCAATGAGACTATACGGCTTTATCGCCCTCACTTAGCCATAGAAGTCTACAATTTTAAATTTTGGCGAAGCCCCTAATATCCGGAAAGCCGGACTTGGGGCGTTATGCACGCCTTAATCGGACAAGGCCGATTCCTCGCCTGACGCGGAAAAAATCTTTAAGGATTTGAGACCTCTCGAACAACGACCAACTCTCCCCTTATCATGACAGTCAGTTTTCGGCTTTCTCTAATGAGGTGCTCGTCCGGAAGAACCGGGACACAATCGCAGTAGTTCTCCCAGTGCTACCTTAGCCGATATAGCGGAACGTAAGGTACCAAAACATAGGAGCCGGGTAAACCCAAGTATTGACCCAAGACATGATTCGGAGCTGATGTATATAGTGCTATAAGTTCGGGGTGCCGCACTGTCGAAAGTGTTCGGACTTGTCTTGCCAGGTTATGGGGTACTGAAGCCCCTGGCAAACTGGATGAACCAAAATGCAAGGGTATAATAAATAAGCAGTAAAGAAAAAGGGGCAAATAAACTTAATAGCAAGCTGACGCTGTATACTATTTTCCCTTTAAAATGATACGTCAAAGCGTACATATACAAGTAGTGCGATAAGAAGAATAGGACTGTTTGACACATCCTAACCAGGATCGGGTGGTATGCGGTTATGTAAAACAGGTATAACGATTGTTATCAGAGACCACCTGAGGATTCCCTTGTATGCCAAAGCTTCTTGTCCTCTTGGTGTGTCCATCCCTCTATGTGTATGATAGTCGGTCTTTCGGAAGAGCCTCCAGAAGGTAGGGACCTGAAAGAAAAAATGGGTGCAAAAATGCTCGTGTCCTGGGGCGGTCGAGCCGCATTATGGACCGTGTCATGGTCGTGCCTCCGCCTATGCCCATGGTATTTTAAGTGCGTAGTTATGTACGCGCGGCATGAGTTTCGCCGCTTGGCTGGGACAAGGACGGAGGCCCAATTGCTAGTCGAGCTCCGGTCGTGCCGGACGATCCTGTAGTGGAGTACTCCGGACTCGCTTGGCGGTATCCAGGTTATCGCCGAATTGGCTGTTTGCCTAAGAAGGCTGTTTTGTACTTCCGCCGTGAGGGCCGCAGTGTGATCCTCCGTACGAAGCGAGCGCTCTTTGTTTCCATTAGTTGTAATAACCCCGCGAGGTCCCGGCATTTTCAGCTTGAGATATGCATAATGCGGTACCACATTGAATTTGGCAGATGCAGTTCGGCCGAGAAGTGCATGATAGCCACTGCGGAAGGGGACGATGTTGAAGATTAGCTCCTCGCTCCGGAAATTGTCCGGAGATCCGAAGACCACTTCTAGTGTGATTGAGCCCGTACAACAGGCCTCTACATCGGGTATGACACCCTTGAAGGTGGTTTTTGTGGGCTTGATCCTTGAGGGGTAAATGCTCATTTTGCACACTGTGTCCTGATAGAGGAGGTTCAGGATGCTGCCGCCGTCCATGAGGACTCGTGTGAGATGGAATCCATCGATGATGGGGTCAAGGACCAATGTGGCTGAACCGCCATGACAGATACTGGTGGGAAGGTCCCTGCAATCGAAAGTGATCGGACAAGAGGACCATGGGTTGAATTTTGGGGCGACTGGCTCCATCGCGTAGACGTCCCTTAGCGCACGCTTCCTTTCCCGCTTGGGGATATGGTTTGCAGTTATCATATTCACTGTTTTCACCTAGGGAGGGAATTTCTTCTGTCCTCCCGTGTTTGGCGGTCGGGGCTCCTCGTCATCGTCGCTATGCAGCCCCTTTTCCTTGTTTTAGGCGTCCAACTTGCCGGCCTATTTAAACACCCAGCATTCCCTATTGGTGTGGTTGGCTGGTTTATCGGGGGTGCCTTGAATTTGACATGAGCGATCGAGTATGTGGTCCAAACTGGACGAGCCCGGACTGTTTCTCTGGAATGGGTTTTTCCACCGTCCGGATTTGTAGCCTCTGAATCTGGCATTGACTGTCGTGTCTTCGGTGTTGTGTCCATTATTGCGACGCTTGTGTTTATTCCGTCGCGGCTTGCCGTTGCTATCCCTGGCGTCTGAATCGCCTGAGTTTTTGGGTGTGATGTTGCTGCGAGCCAGCCAGCTGTCCTCGCCCGCAAAGAAGCGGGTCATGAGTGTCGTGAGGGCTGCCATGGACTTTGACTTCTCTTGGCCGAGATGTCGGGCGAGCCATTCGTCGCGGATGTTGTGCTTGAATGCCGCTAAGACTTCGGCTTCCGGACAGTCGACAATTTGGTTCTTTTTAGTTAGGAACCGAGTCTAGAATTTCCTGGCTGACTCTCCAGGCTGCTGGATTATGTGACTTAAGTCATCAGCATCCGGTGGTTGCACGTAAGTGCCTTGGAAGTTATCGAGGAATGTGTCTTCCAGATCCTCCCAACTGCCAATGGAGCTTGCTCGCAAGCTATTAAGCCAATGCCTAGTCGGTCCTTTGAGCTTAAGTGGTAGGTATTTTATGGCATGTAAGTCATCGCCGTATGCCATGTGGATGCGGAGAAGAAAATCTTCGATCCATACCGCGGGGTCTGTTGTGCCATCGTATGATTCAATATTTATGGTTTTAAACCCTTTTGGGAAGTCGTGATCCATAACTTCATCAGTGAAGCATAGGGGGTGTGCGACGCCTCTATGCTGGGCTACATCCCGACGTAGTTCAATGAGTCTGGTCTATTGTATTCGGCCCGGCCGGACTTTGGTTTATTGTATCTGGTGTGACGGTCATCATCACATCTTGTGGCGCTCCCCCGTGATTCGTAGATCGATCTTGATTGTCCTGCTTTGTTTAACAATACTTCTCGCAGGTCCTTCATGTAGCCCGGGGCCTTGGTATTATCGTTTGATTAGCGGTGGAGTGCGGTCTGGACTTCTGGCTGGTACGATGTTTTGTCGCGGCCACGGGGTGGCCGGTCAACCGCATCATGCGCTGGTAGCGTGGGCTTTGAAGCCTCTTCCTCGAGTTGAGGTAGCCGCCTGCGATTTGGGTAGCTTTTGCTAGGGCGCTCGAGTCCATATTCCTCGGCAGCCAGGACCTCGGTCCATCTGTTAGTTAGTAGATCTTGATCAGCTTGAAGTTGTTGCTGCTTTTTCTTCAGGCTTTTTGCAGTGGCTATGAGCAGGCGTTTGAAGCGCTCCTTCTCGACAGTATCCTCCGGCACAATGAATTCTTCGTCGCCAAGGCTCACTTCGTCTTCGGAGAGAGGCATGTAATTATCATCCTTTGATTCTCCATCAGTTGCCTGTTCTTTAGGGCTAGCTTGCCCATCCTCTTGCTCATCCTGCTCGAAGCCTGGCTGGGCAGGATTTTTTTCATGTTCGGCACCATCCGGATTGTTCTCTCTTGTGCCGGTATCATTATTTTTGCTATGGAGGGGCTTGGAGCAGTGTTTTATTTCCCCAAGGGGCTATCTTCCGTTCCCTCATCGCCATTGTTTTATTTAGGGGTGTCCACCATGTAAATATCATATGATGAGGTGGTTGTCCATCGCCCTATAGGTGTGGTTCCTGTTCTTCTCCTGCGTCGACGTCCATACTGTCGATGTCTGTGGAGTCGAAGTCAAGCACGTCGATTAAGTCATCGAAAGTGGCTATAAAGTGGGTGGTTGGTGGGGGACGAATTTCTTCGTCGTCCGCTCCCCACTCGAGCCGGACATAGTTCGGCCAAGAATCTCCTGACAAGGTAAGAGACCTTAATGAGTTTAGCTTGTCGCCCAAGGGCGAGTGCTGAAAAATATCCGCGGTGGTGAACTCGATGACCGGTGCCCAATCCGATTCAATAGGTATGGACGCACGCGGTTGGGATCCTGCAACCGGAGATTAGTACGGGGGTCCGATGACACCAACCTCACAGGAGGCGGGTTCGGTGTTTGGCTCGAGCGCCGATGAGTGTGCGGCCTCCGTGGCGGGGTCCATCTACCCGTCCTCGGAAGGCACGATCTGCTCCGGGTTGATTCCCGGCGCCAACGCGGGTGCGAACTCCCGAGTACTGTCCGGCGGAAGATCAAGGTCATGTCCGCGAACGTCGGTAGTATAGTTTAAGCTTCCAAACCTGACCTGATGGCTAGGGGCGTAGCTATCGATCTGCTCCAGATGGCCAAGCAAGTTGGCCCGCAGTACGAAGCCGCCGAATACAAAGCTCCGTCCGGGAGGAAAACCTCCTCCTGGACCGCATCGTTGAAGATGATCGAAGGGGCCATCAAGCCTTACAGCGACGGCACAGTGGAACTCCCAATGAAAGCACCAATGTCGGTGTCAAAACCGGCGGATCTCGGGTAGGGGGTCCTGAACTGTGCGTCTAAGGCTAATGGTAACAGGAGGCAGGGCACACAATGTTTTACCCAGGTTCAGGCCCTCCCAATGGAGGTAATACCCTACTTCCTGTTTGACTGATCTTGCTGATATGAGTATTACAAGAGTTGATCTACCACGAGATCGTAAAGGCTAAACCCTAGAAGCTAGCCTATGATTATGATTGTTGTCATCCTGCGTACTAAACCCTCCGGCTTATATAGACACCGGAGGGGGCTAGGGTTACACAGAGTCGGTTACAGAGAAGGAAATCTACATATCCAAATATCCAAGCTTGCCTTCCATGCAAAGGAGAGTCCCATCCAGACACGGGACGAAGTCTTCAATCTTGTATCTTCATAGTCCAACAGTCCGGCCAAACAATATAGTCCGGCTGTCCGAGGACCCCATAATCCAGGACTCCCTCAACTGCCGCCTCTCAAACTGCGGAAGTCTCCGGAATATGGCAGAGTCTAGAGCGGGCCGAAGGAGAACTCGGCCGAGTGAAGAAGCAGTTGGAGGACAACCAAGGTATGCAGAAACCTTGTTCGCATTCAGCGCGAATGAATTAGTTAGTATGATGGAAATATTTCAATGATGTGCTAGGGGCGACGGCCGAAATTGAGGCTCTTAAGAATGCTATGACCAAAGCCGAGAAGAAGGCACCCGCAGAGCAGGCTCTTCGCGATAAGCACGAGGCCAAGGTTATTGAAGCTGAGCAAGAGCTTCAAGAGGCCGTGAATAAATGCGAGACCTTGGAGCAGAGATTATCAAGGAAAGAATCCGAACTCTCCCAAGCTTGCCAAGCCGCAAGTGATGCCCGGGGGAAGCCCAAGGTGCCCTGAAGGAAATCCAGGAGGTGAGGAAGATCGCGGCTGATAAGGCTTTTTCTATGCAAAGCGGGTATTTGAAAGGAGAAAATCACGTTTACTATTTTGAATTCAGATTTCTCCAGGGGAATTTGCGGAGCTGCCACGCACCATATATGATGTCGCACAATTCTATCGAGCTGAAGAAAGGAGCACTGCGGAGAAGCTCTTCTGGTCGTAGTATCTGGCGCCGGTGTATCTGGTGCCATTTGCCAATCAGCTGAAGCAGCTAATCGAACTGCATAAGGCGGCCGAACTAGCCATGAAGGATTTAATTATCTGGCTTTGGCCCGCCGAGCCGATTCCAAGCAGCTTCTTCGGGCTCGTGAAAGCGGCTTGTGAGCACCTGCCCTCGACTTGATGTCATCAAGCGATCGGTTTGTATTGAGGGTGTGTGAATGGCCTTCGCCCATGCAAAGGTGCATTGGGGGAAGATGGATGCTGAAAAGCTGATGACCGAGGGACCGCCGGAGGGGAAGGATCACCGCAAGCCCGAGTTATATTATGATAGTGTCCTGAAAGGATCCAGCCTTGCGGCAGAGCAATGCGCCAAGGACATTATATTTCCATGAATACAGTCATGTTGTCCTTTGTAATGTTTAACAAGGTCATTTCTATTATTTATGGTCAGTTATTTGAGAATTTTTCCTCCTGCGCGGCCGTTTTATATATTAATCCTGAGAGTTGGCCAGTCATTGGCTTCTGCCCCCATGTAGGAAGTACGGAGGTGTTCGGGATAAATCAGAGCACTCTTTTATCCCAGTTTTGGGTCCTTGAAGGAGGTGTTCAGTGCAACGAACCAGGCAATCGGACTATAAGGCTTTATCACTCTCACTTAGCCATAGGAGTTTGACAAAAGGAAGGTAGGTGCAGCCCCTGGTGTTTGGAAGACCGCACGAGGGGTTCTATAAGCACCTGATCGGGAGAAGAGCCGATCCATCGCACGCTGCATTAGTGATTGCATAATGCGAAGAAATCCTTAAAGATTTTACGACCTCTCGAACAGCTGTCCAGCTCTTGCCGTATCATGACAGTCAGTTTTCGGCTTTCTCTACTGAGGCGCTCGTCCGGAAGAACCGGGACACAATCGCAGTAGTTCTCCTTGTGCCACCCTAGCCGATATAGCGAAACGTAAGGCAGCAAAACATGGGAGTCGGGCAAACCAAACTATTGACCCAAGACATGATTCGGAGTTGATGCATATAATGCTATAAGTTCGGGGTGCCGAACGACCGCTAGCGTGTTTGGACTTTATTGCCATATTATGGGGACAATGAAGCCCCTGGCATATGAAGGCATATCGTGGTGTATGGATTCCATTTTGACAAATGGTGTCAATAAGAAACAACAACAGATAAGCATCATATAAAGCCACATGTTGTAATTGAATAACAGGTCGATGCGTACGAATACAAGTAATGTGATAAAAAGAAATATGACTTCGGAACCTGCTGAGATCAAGTGGGTGGAGGTTGTGTGCGGATCTGGAGTGTAATCTGATGGTCATCAAGGGGAATATCTAGGGATTCCCTCACGCATTCAAGTTGCTTACATGTCGCCAATCCTGGCCTACGCAAAAAGTGGACCAAAAAGAGACCAATGTCGCCAATCCTGGTCTCTCAATGAAAGCACCAATGTTGGTGTCAAAACCGGCGGATCTCGGGTAGGGGGTCCCAAATAGTGCGTCTAAGGCTAATGGTAACAGGAGGCGGGGGACACAATGTTTACCCAGGTTCAGGCCCTCTTGATGGATGTAATAACCTACTTCCTGCTTGGTTTATGTTAATGATATGAGTATTACAAGAGTTGATCTACCACGAGATCGTACAGGCTAAACCCTAGAAGCTAGCCTATGATTATGATTGTTCCTGTCCTACGGACTAAACCCTCCGGTTTATATAGACACCGGAGGGGGCTAGAATTACACAGAGTCGGTTACGGAGAAGGAGATCTACATATCCGAATTGCCAAGCTTGCCTTCCATCTAAAGGAGAGTCCCACCCGGACATGGGATGATGTGTTCAATCTGGTATCTTCATAGTCCAACAGTCGGGCCAAAGTATATAGTCCGGCTGTCCGAGGACCTCCTAATCCAGGACTCCCTCACATCACTAAGCTTAGGCTTTTGGCTATTCTTGAATATCTTGGGGTGCCATGGGCACTCCCCAAGCTTATGCTGTTGCCACTCCTTATTCTATAGTCCATCAAATCTTTACCCAAAACATGAAAACTTCACAACACAAAACTCAACAGGAAATCTCATAAGCTCCGTTAGTGAAAGAAAGAAAAACCCTAACACCGTTGGAGTAATATGCAACAGGATCCACTTTTGGAGCAACTTGATTAGTTTTTTACATCTTGTAGCTGGACTGTGGCATACCCTAACACCGTTGCTAAACCTTTAGGCAAGACGGTGTTTGAACATATACCATGTGTGTTCTCCATTGAAACTTCTATTCCTAGAAGTAAACTTTTTCGTTTTGAGCCTTTCTGGATTCAACATCCTGGTTTTATGGAGATTGTTCAGTCTGCTTGGGATAAGCCCATCCGATCGACCAATAGTGCAACCATTCTTTGTAGAAAATTCAAGCACTTGCGATACTGCCTCAAAAATTAGAGCAAGAACATTTCCCGATTGTCTATAGCCATTAATAACTCCAACAAAGCTCTAGCTGATCTGGACACGCTGGAGAACAGAAGGCCTCTGACAATTCCTGAGGCTAATTTTAGTACTATCCTAAAGGCCCACATCCTACGTTTATTATCCTATCAACAACAATATTGGAAGAAACGATGCACATTTACTAGGCAAGCTATGGCTTCCGAATGTTAAAGAAGAAATAATATTGCCTCATTAAGTTTATAGGATGGAACCATAGTTGATGATCATGCAAGCAATGAGTCTGTCATTTATCACTCTTTTAAGGAACGACTTGGAACTTCCTCTAAGCATGAGATGAAATTTGATCTTCCCTCCATTATCTAGAGAATTGAGGGGCTGGATGAGCTAACTATGCCATTTACTAGGCAGGAGATTGACCTTGTTATCAAAGAAATGCCTGGGGATAGGGCTCCGGGTCCTGATGGGTTTAACGGGACATTTCTCAAAGCTTGTTGGCGTATAATTAAGGAAGATTTCTATGCTCTATGTGATCAATTTTTTGAGGGTGGTCTCAACCTGGAGAGTATCAATGATGGATTCATCACACTTATCCCCAAAATTGCTGCACCCCAAGGAGTTAATGACTTTAGACCGATTACTCTGCTAAATTGTTGTCTCAAAGTCATCTCAAAGCTTCTAGCTAATAGGCTACAAAAAATCATTCTCAAGATCATTCACCGCAACCAGTACGGTTTCCTGAAAAAGAGGTATATACAAGATTGCCTTGCTTGGGCTTTTGAGTACATATACCAATGCCAATCTTCTAAAAAGCCAATAGTTCTGCTGAAGCTGGATTTTGCAAAAGCGTTTGATACCATCGACCATGATAATATGCTGGAAATCATGAAACACATGGGTTTCAATGATAAATGGTTGGGGTGGATCAAAACCATTTTTTCATCTGCAAAGTCTTCTGTGCTTCTTAATGGCGTCCCGGGTAGACAGTTTAATTACACTTGTGGAGTGCGCCAAGGTGATCCCCTGTCCCCCCTAATCTTTGTCCTCGCGGCAGATTTATTGCAGGCTACAATTAATGACTCCTTCCGAAGAAATGTTCTTCAACTGCCCTTTTTCCGACCCAACCAATCGGACTACCCGGTGATTCAATACACAAATGACACTATCATGTTGCTACCTGCGTGTCCGGACCAAGCTTCTCTTGTCAAAAAAATCCTTACGGATTATGCCACTTCGATTGGTCTAGGGATTAATTTTCACAAGTCAACTCTCGTGCCCATGAACTATGATGCCTCCACCACTCAGCAGATTGCGCAAATTTTTGGTTGCGTGGTGGGAAAGCTACCTTTCACCTACCTTGGGCTAAATATGGGTATTTCCAAACCTACTATACAAGCTCTCATTCCCTTGGTGTGTGGAGTTCAACGGAGACTTTCGGCGACGCTGTCAATGATTTCCAATGTAGGAAAATTATCGCTTCTTAATTCGGTAATCACGTCCCTCATAATCTTTGCCCTCTGCACTCTCAAACTGCTGCCGAAGATTATTGATCTGTTGGATAAAATCAGAAGACAATGTCTCTGGACAAAGAAAATTGATGATGGGGAAAAATGTAACTCCTTAGCTTCCTGGCAAATGGTTTGCAGACCAAAAGAGTGTGGGGGTCTCGGGGTTCTTGACTTACAAACCCAAAGTGATGCTTTACTCATGAAATACCTGCACAAATTCTATAACCACTGGGATCTGCCGTGGGTTGACTTGATTTGGTCCACATATTACAATGACAAAATCCCTCATGCTTCAGACCCATGTGGATCGTTCTGGTGGAAAGATGTGCTCAAACTCACACCTATCTATAGAGGAATCTGACAAGTGATCGTTCGCAAAGGAGATACTGTGCTTATGTGGAAAGATCTCTGGTTGGATGATGTCCTTGCTGATTCACACCCACGTGCTTTTTCTTTTGCCAAACTTGAAGACATTTCTGTTCGGGACTTTCTTGGGTGCACCAACCTCATTGAAACCTTTCACCTACCACTATCCATGCAAGCACACAATGAGCTATGTCATATCCAGGAGATCACCGTGCATGTTGGCAATGATGAGGGTGATGACATGGACTCCTGGACTTACGAGTGGGGCTCTGAGATATACACTGCCAAAAGATATTACAAATTCTATTTTCGTGAGGCCACCGCGCATATTAGTTACAAATGGCTCTAGAAATCTTCGGCCACAATGAAAATCAAAGTCGTCGGTTGGCTTCTTCTCTCTGATTGCCTCAACACCAGAAACATGCTAAAGAGAAGACACTACAACATCGGGGACAATCATGGTTGCATTATGTGTGGCAACACTGAGGAAGAAACGGTTGAACATATGATCTTTACTTGCCACTTCAGTTTGTCCTGTTGGGACACTTTGAATATCCACTGTACAACTAATGGAGATCACCTCAACTAAATCAAGGAAGCCAACTCTGTGTGGAACAACAAAATGTTTATGGAGATCTTTATTTATGCCTCCTGGAGTTTGTGGAAAGAACGAAATAACAAGCACTTTAGGAGAATTGACCCCATGGTTGGCTCATGGGCAAGAAGATTCAAAGAGGACTTCTCTCTACTCATTCATAGAACTAAAGAGAAGCACAAACAATTTCTGTCCACTTTTATTCAGTCCTTTGTTGTCCCTTAGCCTAGTACTTACTTAGGTTACCTACTTATACCCTTATTTTTATCATGGCTATGGATGTAAGGATATTACATTGTACAAAACTTTTTGATACTTTAATTCAATATAAACAGTAGGAGCCTCTCCTACTGTTTTAGGTGTCAAAAGAAAGAAAGAAAGAAAAACCACCACATAAGGTACTGTAATGAACTGATTATTTATTTATATTGGTGTTAAACCTACTGTATTTCAACTTTTCTATGGTTCATATCCTTACATACTAGCCATAGATGCATCAAAATAAGCAAACAACACACGAAAAACAGAATCTATCAAAAACAGAACAGTCTGTAGCAATCTATAACTCTCGAATACTTCTGGAACTCTAAAAATCCTACCAAAATAGGAAGTCCTGTGAAATTTGTCTATTGATCTACAGAGAAAAGAATCAACGCAAACGCACGTTTCTGTGAATTACTAAAATTATTTTCGTGCGCGCAAAGTTTCTGTCTTTCAGTAGAATCAAATTAACTATCACCATAGGTTATCCTATAGGTTCTACTTTGCACAAACACTAAATAAAACATAAAAACACATCTAAACAGAAGGTAGATGCAAAATTTATTACTAAACAGAAACAAAAACAAAAAACACAAATAAATTTGGGTTGCCTCCCAACTAGCGCTATCGTTTAACGCCCCTAGCTAGGCATAAAAGCGAGGATAGATCTAAGTAGTGCCATCTTTGGCACTCAATTCATAAGTAGCTCGCATGATAGATTCATAAGGTAATTTGACTTTCTTGCTTGGAAAGTGCTCCATGCCTTTCCTTAATGGAAATTGCAATCTAATATTCCCTTCCTTCATATCAATAATCGCACCAATCGTTCTAAGGAAAGGTCTACCAAGAATAATAGGACAAGAAAGATTGCAATCTATATCAAGAACGATAAAATCTACGGGCACCAAATTCCTATTTTCAACAATGAGAACATCATTGATCCTTCCCATTGGCTTTTTAATGGTGGAATCCGTAAGGTGCAAATTTAAAGAGCAATCATCAAGATCATGGAAACCTAGAATATCACATAAAGTTTTCAAAATCGTGGAAACACTAGCACCCAAATCACATAAAGCATAACACTCATGATATTTAATTTTAATCTTTATAGTAGGTTCCCACTCATCATAAACTTTCCTAGGTATAGAAACTTCCAAATTAAGTTTTTCATCAAAAGATTGCATCAAGGCATCAACAATATGTTTGGTAAAAGTTTTATTTTGACTATAAGCATGAGGAGAATTCACAACGGATTGCAACAAAGAAATACAATCTTCTAAAGAACAATTATCATAATTAAATTCCTTGAAATCCAAGATAGTGGGTTCAATGCTATTTATAGTCTTGACCTCTCCAATCCCACTTTTACCAAATTTAGCATCAAGATCTAAAAACTCCGAATCATTGGGACGCCTTTTAACTAAAGTTGACTCATCTCCAGTCCCATCATTATTAAGATTCATATTGCAAAACAAAGATCTAATAGGGGACACATCAATAACTTTAAGATCTTCATCATTATTTTCATGGAAACTAGAAGAACACGCCTTTATAAATCAATCTTTCTTAGCACGCAATCTAGCGGTTCTTTCTTTGCCCACTCATCAATGGAAATTCTCATAGCTTTGAGAGACTCATTGATATCATGATTAGGAGGAGTAGATCTAAGTTTCAAATAATCAACATCAAGCGAGAGTCTATCAACGTTCCTAGCCAAATCATCAACTTTGAGCAATTTTTCTTCAAGCAAGGCATTAAAATTCTTTTGAGAGATCATAAATTCTTTAACACTATTCTCAAAATCAGAGGGCATCTTATTAAAATTACCATAGGAATGGTTTTAGGAATTTCCATAATTATTAGAGGAATTAGTAGGGAATGGTCTAGGATTAAAGTTTCCTCTATAAGCATTGTTACCAAAATTATTCCTACCAACAAAATTCACATCCATAGATTCATTATTATTCTCAATGAAAGTAGACAAAGGCATATCATTGGGATCAATAGGAGCACTCTTAGTAGCAAACAATTTCATAAGTTCATCCATCTTTCCACTCAAAACATTAATTTCTTCTATAGCATGCACTTTTTACTAGTAGATCTTTCGGTGTGCCATTGAGAATAATTAGCCATAATATTATCAAGGAGTTTTGTAGCTTCTCCTAAGGTGATTTCTATAAATGTGCCTCCCACGGCCGAATCTAAAAGATTTCTAGAAGCAAAATTCAATCTGGCATAAAGATTTTGTATGATCATCCATAAATTCAAACCATGAGTAGGGCAATTGTGAATCATCAATTTCATTCTTTCCCAAGATTGGGCAACATGCTCATGATCAAGTTGTTTAAAATTCATAATATCGTTCCTAAGAGAGATGATCTTAGCGGGAGGAAAATACTTAGAGATAAAAGCATATTTGCACTTGTTGCATGAATCAATACTATTCTTAGGCAAAGACGAAAACCAAACTTTAGCATGATCTCTAAGTGAAAACGGAAATAACTTCAGTTTAACAATATCATTATCCGTATCTTTCTTCTTTTGCATCTCACACAAATTAGCAAAGTTGTTTAGATGGGTAGCGGCATCTTCACTAGGAAGGCCGGAGAATTGATCTTTCAGAACAAGAGCAAAGCAGTATTGATTTCACAAGACTCAACATCATTAAGAGAAGAAATCGGATTACTAAGGAAATCATTATTATTGGTATTGGAAAAGTCACACAATTTGGTATTATCTTGCGCCATCGCGACAAGTAATCCAACACACAAGCAAACAAAAAGGCAAGCGAAAGAGAGAGGAGATTGGGAAAGAGAGGGTGAATAAAACGGCAAGGGTGAAGTGGGGGAGAGGAAAACGAGAGGCAAATGGCAAATTATGTAAGTGCGAGGGAGATGAGTTTGTGATGGGTACTTGGTATGTCTTGACTTGAGCGAAGACTAAGGGGGTCCTGGATTAAGGGGTCCTTGGACAGCCGGACAATATACTTTAGCCGGATTGTTGGACTAGGAAGATACAAGATTGAAGACCTCATCCCGTGTCCGGATGGGACTCTCCTTTGCGTGGAAGGCAAGCTTGGATATTCGGATATGTAGATTTCCTTCTCTGTAACCGACTCTATGTAACCCTAGCCCCCTCCGGTGTCTATATAAACCGGAGGGTTTAGTCCGTAGGACAACAACAATCATAATAATAGGCTAGCTTCTAGGGTTTAGCCTTTATGATCTCGTGCTAGATCAACTCTTGTAATACTCATATCATCAAGATCAATCAAGCAGGAAGTAGGGTATTACCTCCATCGAGAGGGCCCGAACCTGGGTTAAACATCATGTCCCGTGCCTCCTGTTACCATTAGCCTCAGACGCACAGTTCGGGACCCCCTACCCGAGATCCGCCGGTTTTGACAACGACATTGGTGCTTTCATTGAGAGTTCCACTGTGCCATCGCTTTAAAGCTTGATGTCTCCCTCGATCATCTTCAAAAATGCGGTCCAGGAGGAGGTTTTCCTCCCCTGACAGATCATGGTATTCGATGGCTTCGTACTGCAGGCCAACTCGCTTGGCCATCTGGAGCAGATCGATAGCTACACCGCTGGCCATCAGGTCAGGTTTGGAAGCTTAAACTATAGTGCCGATGTCCGTGGAGACTTGATCTTCGACGGATTCGAGCCCATGACGGGTGCGCCGAACAATCACGACGGACATGACTTTGATCTGCCGCCGGACAGTATTCGGGAAATTGCACCCACGTTGGCACCGGGAATCAATCCGAATCAGATCGTGCCCTCCGAGGACGGGTGGATGGACCCCGCCATGGAGGCCGCACACTCATCGGTGTCAGAGCCGAACACTGAACCCGCCTCCTGTGAGGTTGGTGTCATCGGACCCCCGGACTCATCTCTGATTGCAGGATCTGAACCGCGTGCGTCCGTGCCTATCGAATAGGATTGGGCACCCATCATGGAGTTCACTGCCGCGGATATATTTTCACCACTCGCCCTTGGGTGATGTGCTGAACTCATTAAGGTCTCTGTCCTTGTCAAAAGATTCTTGGCCAAACTATGTCCGGCTCGAGATGGAAGTGGACGATGAAGAAATTCGTTCCCCACCCACCACCCACTTCATAGCCACTGTCGATGACTTAACCAACATGCTCGATTTCGACTCCGAAGACGTTGACGGTATTTACGACGATGCGGGAGAAGAACAGGAACCACCGCCCACTAGGCGCTGGACTGCCACCTCATCATACAATATATACATGGTGGACACACCAAAAGAAGGTGATGGTGATGATACAACGAAGGATAATCCCCTCGATAAGCCACCAAAGCGGCACCGTAGACGCCGCTCTAAATCTCGCCACAGTAAAAACAGCAACAATAGCGCAAGAAATAATAATACCCCGGGGTATTCCAAAGGAAACGACGACCCCATGGACCCAACGATGGAGCAGGGTGAGCTAGAGGACGGTGAAAACAGTTCAGAGCCGACGTCAGATAAAGCCGATCCTGATGGTAAAATTGAACAACCCATCTCCGGAGAGGAGAACACCCCGGACGATGATGCACTCATCATCCCAGAAAAACTCTTGGAACAAGTGAACCTCCACAGAAGGCTTATCGCCACCGCGAGGAGCCGAAAGAAGCAGAAGAAAAGGCTTAAAGCCGCACAGGATACACTCAACCACAGGTGGAACAAAGTGCTCGACACAGAAGAAAAATACAGTGACGATCGCCACACAAAAAGCTATCCAAAGCGCAAGCTGCTGCCCGAATTCGACGACGAGGCTGTAGAGCCCACTCAGCCGAAAAAGACCGATCAGCCAGACCGACCGGCCCGTGGACGTGACAAGACGACTAATGATGCTACCCACAAGGTAGCACACGATTTATGTGAGCTCCTGGACAGAAAGTCTGGTAGGGCCAGATCCATCTACGGATCTAGGAAGCGCGCTCCGGCACAGGATCAGAGCTACCGAAATGATCACATCGATCGAATACCAGCTTGGAATCAGAATCAAACACAACAACCGTCGACAGCATGCCACGACACAACCAAATACAGGGGTGCTGCACACCCCCCGTGCTTCACCGATGAGGTGTAGGATCATGAATTTCCGGAAGGATTTAAACCCATGAATATCGAGGCATACGACGGAACTACAGACCCTGGGGTCTAGATCGGGAACTTTATCCTTCATATCCACATGGCTCGCGGAGACGATCTCCACACCAATAAATATCTACCCCTCAAATTAAAGGGACCAGCTCGGCACTGGTTGAAAAGCCTTCCCGAAAACTCAATTGGAAGATGGGAAGAGCTCGAGGATGCTTTCAGGGCCAGTTTTCAAGGGAGCTATGTCCGGCCTCTGGACGCTGAGGACCTAAGTCATATAATTCAACGGCCCGGAGAGTCAGTCTGAAAGCTCTGGAACAAGTTTCTTACTAAGAAAAATCAAATAGTCGATTGCACGGACGCCGAGGCTTTAGCGGCCTTCAAACACATTATCCGGGATGAATGGCTGGCCAGACACCTCGGCAAAGAAAAGCCGAGGACGATGGCAGCCTTAACAAGCCTTATGACCCGCTTTTGCAAGGGCGATGACAGCTGGCTGGCCCGTAGCGGCACCAGTGACCCAAGCACATCCGAAGTCAAGGATGGCAATGGGAAGCCGCGACGCAACAAAAACAAGCGTCGAAACAATAATGACAGTCCAGAGAATACGACAGTCAATGCCGGATTCAGGGGCTCTTGACCCGGTCAATGGAAGAAGCCATTCAAAGGCAGCAGAGATGGACGATCCAGCCTAAACAAGATTCTAGACAAATTATGTCAGATTCACGGCACCCCCAAAAAACCTGCAAACCACACCCACAGAGAGTGTTGGGTCTTCAAGCAGGCCGGCAAAATGAATTTCGAACAAAAGGGGAGGGAGACACCAAGTGAAGACGAGGTTGAGCCTCGTCAGCTGAACACTGGATGACAGAAAAAATTCCCACTAGAAGTCAAAACAGTGAATATGATTTACGTAACTCACATCCCAAAGAGAACGCGCAAACGCGCACTCAGAGACGTATATGTTGTTGAGCCCGTCGCACCCAAATTTAATCCCTAGTCGGCCTGCCCGATCACCTTCGACCGCAGGGACCATCCGACTAGTGTCCGGCAGGGAGGATCGGCTGCCTTGGTGCTCGACCCAATAATTGACGGATACCATCTCACACGAGTCCTCATGGACGGCGGCAGTAGTCTAAACCTGATATATCAAGACACTGTCCGCAAAATGGGGATAGACCCTTCAAGGATCAGCCTAAGTAACACTACCTTTAAAGGAGTAATACCAGGCGTTGAGACCCACTGTATGGGCTCTCTAGTACTAGAGGTTGTATTCGGTTCCCTCGACAACTTCAGAAGCGAGGAATTAACCTTCGACATCGCTCCATTCCGGAGTGGCTATCACGCACTACTCGGACGAACGGCCTTCGCTCGTTTCAATGCAGTACCGCATTACGCCTACCTCAAACTTAAGATGCCCGGTCCACGCGGAGTCATCACAGTTAGCGGAAATACAGACCGTTCCTTACGCGCGGAAGAATATGTGGCGGCTCTAGCAGCCGAACAATGAGCAGTCCCTTCAACCAGGACTAATGGTCGGTCGTCAAGACCACGGACATGGTTAGACGAGTCCGGCGCTCCACTTAATGTAACAGCCCAGTTGGGATTTCCCCATAAAATATGCTAGGGGCTGCTCGTAAAAAGAGCCCATAGTTTGCCTCGACCCTATCAATAAAATAGCATATTACATTTTCATTAATGAACACCTCGCATGAAGTCTTTCACCTGGGTTTTTTCTTTTTCTTTTACAGGCGACCATCATGCTACACCCTTCCAGGATATGGCACAACAGAGATAAAGGCGCAGACATGCAGCAGGGCCCCGCACAAAGGTTTCTTTTTAGACTAAGACCCTGCGTAAACTTTTTTAACATCTCTTGTTGCTTCCTCCCCTCCGGAAACTTTATACAACCGGGGGGGATACTGGCGTTTTCGGCATTTTTGTCACACCAGACTACTGCTCATACATATAAACTCAGGGCTTATTGTTAAGGGCGTTATTCAGCCCAGTACTAAAGTCCGAATACCTTAGGGAGTGTTCCGCGTCACGAGTTCGGCCTTATATGCACTAGCTCCGAATCATGTCTTTGGTCAAATGTTGGGTTTGCCCGGCTCCCGTGAATTGCTACCTTACGTTCCGTTCTATTGGCTAAGGCGGCACCGGGAGAACTACTGCGATTGTGCACCGGTTCACCTGGACGAGCACCTTAGTAGAGAAAGCCAAAAACTGACTGTCATGATACAATGCGAGACTGGTCAACCACTCGATGATCCAGCGGAATTCGTGATTCCTCCGCATTAATGAAGGACCAGTTTCCCGGACACGTACATACGCACACCATATCCGGCTGACGTGAAAGTACCAGGGGCTATATAGTAGCCCCACCGTCAAACTCCTATGGCTAGGTGAAAGTGTTAAAGCTATATAGTCCGATTGCCTGGTTTGCCGCGCTATCACCTCCTAACGGACCAAGACGTTGGATCCAGTGTGACTACGCGTTTTCTCGAACACCCCCGCATTATATGCGTGGGGGCTAAAGCTGACGACTACAAACTTTCAGAATATATATATACATAAACGGTCGCGCAGGAGACATTATAATACTTTCGGGCAAAAGTATAAAAACAGTTTTATAATCAAAATAGCATTGTCTTTACAATCGCGATACACATCATTCGAGCATGGCACTCTTCGAGCACTGAGCCTCTATTAAATGGGCGCCTTCTAAGACTTCTTCAAAATAGTTCTCGGCCGGGTCCTGGCCGTCCGCCGCACTCCGGGTTGCAATAGCGGTGTCTTCCATCCTAGCCCAGTATGTTTTAACACAGGCAAGAGCCATCCGCGCACCCTCTATGCACGCCGACCTCTTCACAACATCGATATGCCACATAGCACAAAGGAATTGTTGCACCAATCCAAAATAGTTGTCCGGCCTTGGCCCTTGTGGCCAAAGCTGATCCACAACAGACCTCATAGCAAGCCCGGACAACCTGTGGAGTTCGGCCCATGCGGCCATCTTTTCATTCACTGGCAGCGGACGCGTCGGGGCACTGAACTGCGACCAGAATAACCTCTCAGCCTTATGGTCCTTCCGATCTTTGTAAAACTCGGACGCATCAGCAGCACTCTTTGCCAGGTTCGCGGCACTCCACAACTGATCTAGTGGGGCATACTTCGGATCTCCAAATTTCATCCGCAACAGATAGGGCTTACCAGCCACGATATCTCCGGCTTCACGAAGCTTTTCCCTCATCCCCCGATGTCAGAGCGGGTTTCCTTGGCGGCCTCTAGGGCCTTCTTCAGGTCAGCTGCTTTTGCTTGATTTTCCTTTTCAAGGAGCTCACGGCGGTTGGCGGCATCTTCTAGTGTGGTAGCCATCTGGGCTATCATTTCTTCGCTCCAGCAATGAGAAGCCTGTTCGGCTCTTAACTCCTCAACCGCCTTTAGAGCGGCCGCATCACTTACCCGGGCTTGTTCCTTGGCTCGGGCAAGCTCCGCCTGAAGGGTCTCCACGGCAGCAGCTCCATCTGCAGTCACATCATATTATAGATACTACATCATGCTCCTCTTAAAGATTTGCTGACAAGCCGAATATACATACTCTGGGCCTCGTCAAGCCGCTTATTAACAAGCGTGATGTCAGCATTGGCCACGTCTAGTTGCCGCTTTAGCTCGGCAAAATCAGCAGATTGGTCGGCCGCCGGACCCTCACCCACCTGCACGTAAAGCAGCGTGATTATTAACAGAGATTATCATCCTCTGTCCGCCACTTTGATGGCAACCGTTTTTCGCGCATGAAATCCTCTCAACTACCGTGCCCATTAAAGCACGATGCATATCGGAGATGGCCGCTCGCTCCAGAAGGCCCATTAGTGTGTCCGGCTGTGTGCCGGACAATACCGGACTCCTCCTAATGCTCTCCCTGGGAGCCGGATATTTTAGACTCCGGGCAGCCGAAGTGTCAACTCCTGGCCCTGGTGGATCTAGAGAAATCCTCTGTGACGACACTTCGGGGTCGTCTGCCCCATGTGATGGGGAGGCAGGGGAAGGCGACTCGCTCTCCATCATCTCCGGAGGAAGATCCCCCAAGGACGAACTCTATGGAGAAGGGCTACGAGCCGGACTGCAACAAATATGTTTCGGTCATTATTCTCAGAGACAAAACAGAATATGCCTATTAAAGTACTCTTTCACTTACAGTTCGGTGGAGGACCGGCCCGCTTGCGAGATTTTCTTCCCTTGTTTAGAAGCTTCTGTTTCCAAATCTTCGGAGGCGGCCCTTTTCTTACCTTGGGGAGAGGGGATTTTAGATTCCGCTCCCCGATTATCCTCCTTTGCGGAGGCACCCACTCCTCCAATCTGGATGGGTAAAAAATGAGGCCCATCTGTGGCTTCTCTATTCCTCCTCTCATCTTTGCCTGATGGCACCTGATATGGCGCGCGGTCAAGCATCCTGGTCAACAAAGGATTCATTGAGCCTTCAGGAAGAGGGGCCGGACACCTAATCCTATCCTCCTTCTTCAGCCACTCCTGGCAGAGAGCAATTTTTTAAAATGATGTTATAATAAATATGAAGGATGGTGTGTTCGGCAACAGAAGTATTTACCGGGGTATCCGGACGGTTGCAATTGAGACCCGCGTCCTCGGTGGTGTCCGGACACTTTATTCGTGATTCGAAGAATAACTCGTACATCTCTTTGAGCGTCATGCCAACGAATTGTTGTACGGTTCATGGTCCTTCCGGTTTGAAATCCCACATACGGAGAGGATGATGTTGGTAGGGCAGTACTCGATGAACCAGCATCACTTTCATTATCTTAGCAAGACTGATATCCCTCTTAAGAAGGTCTCGGACGGGTTTGCAGTGTCAGCATGTTGTTAGCCGGCCCCTAGTCCAGCCCCTTGTTGACCCATGATGCCAGTTGCGGTGGAGGGCCCGGGCGGAACGCTGGAGCGGCCACCAGCTTTGTACCTCGAGGGGCAGTGATGTAAATCCACTCCCGCTGCCATAAATCAGAAGTCTCCATGAAAGAGCCCTTTGTCCATGGGGCATTGGCGCCTTTGCTTATTATAGCACCTCCCCACTCTGTGTGATGCCAGTCAATCACCCTCGGCCTCACATTGAAGGTCTTCAGCTATAGGCCGAAGTGGGGGGTGATGCGGAGGAAGGCTTCACACACGACGATAAACGAGA